>NW_026587556.1:4467620-4469563 GCF_907164565.1 Psammomys obesus
TTCTTCTTCTTCTTCTTCTTCTTCTTCTTCTTCTTCTTCTTCTTCTTTTTTTTTGTTTTTTTTTTTGTGGGGATGAGTAACTATAGTAATTGGTTGTTCCTAAGTCCCAAGGCTGTCTAGTCTCAGATTCTTGATCATCCAGTGTCAGGTGTAGATTCAATCTTGTGGCATGGGCCTTAGGTCAAATCAGGTATTGGTTAGTTACTCCCTCAAGCTTCATGCCACTATTGCCTTAGTATATCTTTCAGGCAGGACAACACTGTAGATCAAAGGATTTGTGGCTGGGTTGGTATTTACATATCTCCTTTGGTAGTATACAGTACACCTTCTTGTATAAAAGACACTAGTATGTAGGGATGAAGGCTCTACATAAGCACAAGTTTAACTTCTACATCTTCAGTGGGTTGTGTAGGCATTGCTTTTGGCAGTGGGGCCTTGCCATCAGTTTGTAGAGAGCAACTTATAATCTTGACAACAGCCTGGATTGTGTAGATGTAACCCAGTCTCAGTACTGGAAGCTTCATTTGGTGACAAGAGATGGCCAGTTGGATCTCTGGCAAGTTCATTTATATTGTCTTTATGTATGTACACATTTTAGAAGCTTCTACTGTATTAGGTTTCCATGCTACTCCTCAAATGGCCCTTAATTTTTGCTGTCTCTCCCTGTATTTCCTACCCACTTGATCCTTCCATTCAAACCCCTTCCCTGGACATTCATAATGATTAATTCTATATCCCTTTTCTAATGAGATCTATCTGTCTCTCCTAGTTCCTTACTCTATACCTAACCTCTGGGGTTCAACAGATTGTAGCTTGGTCATCATTGGCTAATATCCACATATAAGCAAATTCTTACCATACTTATGTTTATGGTTCTGTAATATGATTTGTTTCTAGTTTTATTCATTTATCTATGAATTTCATTTTTAAAAAAATGGCTGAGTAATATTCCATTATACAAATGTACCATATTTTCTTTATCCATTCTTCTGTTAAGAAACATCTGGATTGATTCCAATTTCTGGCTCTTGTAGAAAAAGCAGTAATGAGTATCGCTGAACAAGTATAGATCTATTTACATTTTTCTGCATGCAGCTATCCAGTTTGGCCAGCACTGTTTGTTGAATATGCTCTTTTTTTCCAGTGTGTATGTCTGGCTTCTTTATTAAAAAAAAATCAAGTGAATTATGTGTAGGTCTTCAATTTGATTCCATTGATGAATGTGTTTGTTTTTATGCCAATATCATGCTGTATTTATTACTATAGCTCTGTATTATAATTTGAGTTTAAGGATGGTGATACTTCTAGGAGTTCTTGTATTATGCGTGATTGTTGTATATATTTTTATTTTGTGTGTGTGTTTTCATAAAGCTGAAAAATTGTTCTTTCAAGTTCTGTAAACAATTGTGTTAGAATTTTGATGGAGATTACATTGAATCTGTAGATTGCTTTTGGTAGGATGACCATTTTTACTATGTTAGTCTCCCACAAGCATGAGAAATCTTTCCATCTTCTAACATTTTTTTTCAGTGAATTGAAATTTTTATCATAAAAGTCTTTTAATTTCTTGGTAAAAGATACCCCAAGGTATTTTATACATTTTTAAATCTATTGTGAAAGGTGTTGTTTCCCTGATTTCTTTCCCAGTTCATTTATCATTTTTATATAGAAACTACTGATTTTTGTAAGTTAATTTTGTATCCAGACGCTTTGCTAAAAGTATTTATCAGCCGTAGAGATTCTGGTGAAATTTTTAGGGTCGCTGATGTTCACTGTCATATCATCTGCCAATAAAGACATTTTGGTCTCCTTCATTTGTGTTATTGGTCTAGCTAAGACTTCAAGCACTTAGAGTTTGGGATCACTTAGAGTTTCCCTTCACTTACACTGATAAATCGATGTTGGGTGTGGGCTTGCTGTAAACTGCCTTTTTTTTTTTTTTT
>NW_026587556.1:4469573-4503677 GCF_907164565.1 Psammomys obesus
TGTGTGTGTGTGTGTGTGAATTTATATACTTATGTGTATACAGAAATGCAGAGGCTAGAGGACAAGCTTAAGTTTTCCCTCTCCCACTTTTACTTTCAGACAGGCAAGATTTAGAGATCTATTTGTCTGCAGCTCTCCCAGTGCTCAGATTACAGGCTTGTGCCACTGTGCCTGGCTTTTAAAGTGAAGTTTCCCAGAATCAAACTCAGATCCTCATACCTTCAAGGCAAGCCCTTTGCTGACCGAGCTCTTTCCCCAGGTCCCCCAACTTTTTAGAACATGGCTAATTCATCTTCAAAAGCTCCCATATTAACTAACTATTATAATTTCTAATGATATGATGTTTATGTTATAATTACTCAGTTTTGCAATGCAATATGTTTGCGATTAACCATGTTGGGACACAAAAATGTAAAAATGTAAAAAAAAAGTAAAAATGTATTTTCTATAGAAATTTAGCTTTTCCTCTTTTTAAAGATCAATTTGCGATGATATTTCCTAGCCACACAGGTAAGATGATGCTTAGAGATATGAAGCAGAACTGTGAGACAAACATGTTATTTGTATTTTAGCCCTACACAGGCCTGCTGTGTTAATTTTACTCATCTGCTCTTGTGATGAGGCAAATGTTGTTGAGATAGCATGAACAACTTGCTTAGTGTCACACACCAGGAAGTCAAGGCCAGTTTGAATACTGGTCCGTGGTCCTCCAACATCAGTAGAATACATTTCCTCTTCCTAGTGATAAGTCTGTTGTGTCAGGAAAACATACAACTAAGATAGCCTGTGTCTTCAGTTGGAAAAGAAAATCTTGTCAAAGACCCTGTCGGGATTTTGTTCCCAGGAAAACTAAACTGGATGGCTGCCAGCAGCTGCATGAGAACTCAGTGGGGCTCACACTGTTTGTTCTCCATGACACTACAATGATGTTGTTTTTGGACAGTGACAAACCAGATCTGTCAATCTATCAATGTGTATTCAAACTTTGAATCCTATTCTTGCCATGCAAAGTACAGAGCAAGGTGAGCGATATAATGAAAGCCAATGCAGTGAACACTCACGTTTCTTAGAAAGAATCTTCAAAAGTTCTTTCTTTTGTCTGAATTGCTATCACCTCTCTGCCTGCTGCGCTGGCTTTCTTTCTCAGCACCCCTTCCCCTCAATATGCATCTCAACTTTTTTCTCCTCTTTTGTTCAGTTTAGCAGGAAAGTTCTTTGGTGAAGAGGAATGGGTGCCTTTATCAAGCCCGGATATCAAATAATTTTTCACCTCCCTTTAGTTGAAATCACAGGACCAGGATTTTCTCCCTCTTGTTCTCCAGGATCACAGGTGGGGTGGGGCGAGGGTGCTATTGACTTCTCCATGCTTGTCATGCGGCAGATGGATAGACATACCAGCCAGGAAGGGATCTGACTCTTAGATGAATTCTTTTATCCTTAAAGGGGCTTCCTGCAGAGGAAGCCATTAGTATTTAGTTATTGGGTTTCTACTCCCTGTGGTGTCTAAGAAACCATTCATTTAATTTTGTGACATTTCCAGTGGCTTTGGGGAGCCTATGTGAAAAGGGCTATTCCTGTGGAGGATCACAGAGAGAATGCAAATGGAATTCAAATGGTCAAGCTACCAGCCTCTGATTCTCTCTCTCTCTTTTTCTCTCTCTCTCTCAGTCTGTCTCTGTCTCTCTCTGACCCTTTATGTATCTCTCTCCAGCCAACCAGACATTTGCTATGGTTATATTCCCAAGACCCTAGTCAGAGAGGCAGTGCCTAGCTTCTCCTTTCTCTTGGCCAGGAACTGGCTCCAGAACTTAAGCAGACTAGGGGAATGGGAGTGATTAAAAACAGAGGCAGTAAAGAAATGCCTAATGTTTGAAAGAACAACATGATGTATGTTCTTTCCTAAACTTTTCTGGTAGAAGGGCTAAGGAGGTTGCTATGTAAGGAAGATATAACCCTGCTACACACTGTTGACCTAATTTTTAGTTAAAAATCTTACTTATTTTGAGTCAACTTTTGCCATTTGTACTTTTCTAGGTATCAGTATATTAAGATTTTTCTATTGTTTTCCATATTTCTCCATGTTTTGTGCCTTTAAAGACAATTTGTATGCCTAACATTTCATTTTTAGCAATGCTTTCATTCTTTGAGAATTTCATACAATGTTTTGAATATATTCAACATCTTCCATTTAACCCCTTCTTCACCCAAGCTCTCTAACTGAAAGTTGAGAAGTCTTTTTGTTTGTTTCTTTCTTTCCTCCATGAGTTTAGTTTGTGTTGCCTGGTTAGTCTTGAGAGTGGGGTCTTCACCGGTGTGTGATCAACTACTGGGAGTCACGTCATTAAAAAAACAAAACAAAAACTGACTCTCTCCCCAGCAGCTATCAAATGCCAATATGTCCTTAACTAGTGATGGGATTTGAGGACCACCTTCCTTGACTTTATACTAGAATTTTGTCTAGCTGAAGCTTATGCAGCTTTGGTGCCTGCTGTCACGTCTGTGAGTCCATGTGTCCTGTTAGGTCTGAAATATACTGTTTTATATGTTATCATTCACCTCTGGCTCTTATAATTTCCCTTTTCAGCAAAATCCCTGAGCCTTGTGGGGAAGGGTGTGATATGAATGTCCAGTTTGGGGCTGTGCACTCTACAGGAATTTAGTCTTTGCTTGTTGACCAGTTGGGGGCCTCTGTGTTAATTGCTTTCTACGGAAAGGGGGAAGCTTCTCTGATAAGAGCTGAGAGATGTTCTGCTGAGTATAGTGGTAAATCTTTAAGAGTTGTTTTCATACTGTGTCCATTTAGCTGAATGATAATACTGGGTTTTCCCCCAGGGTATGTGACCTATCAAGCCACAGGTCCTTGGCCCTTTTAACAGTGCCAGCCGCCTATCCCACGTCATGGATTTTTGCCTTTCTCCATACAACCATAAAGTAGTTGGCATATCTTGTCAAGTCTGTCTTGTTGTAGCTTGCAGGGCCCTCAGCTGGGTGATATTGAAGATCACGTGTCTCCAGAACACCAGCCAGTAGGGATGAAATTTGTAGACGAGTGCCAGCCTGATGTCTTCATGTTTTGTGACAAGTGTGTATAGTCTTTGGCTAACCAAGTGCACTGGTGTTAGTATACAGTGTTTGGGGGTCTGTGTAACCTTCCTTGACCAACAGCTGAACAAGAGGCAGCTCATTCCTGGTACTGGGCTTTTATTTGCTAGCACTGATATGTCTAATTGGGTGTTGTTCCTTCTTTGAAGGGTAATTCTATGAAGCCAAAAATATATATACAGATATATGTATGTATATGTAAAATATTTATGAGTGTTTTTGCTTTATGAAGCTTCTTTAGTAAGTAGGTTTTCATCTGGAAACCTATATATAATTTATATAACATATCATATATACATAAATGTAATATATACATGTGTTTATGTGTGTATTTTATGAGGCTTCTATAGTAGTGGTTTTCTACCTGCCTTTTTCAAGATGCCTTTAGTGTTAATTATTCTTCCTGATATTTCCTCCTCTACTCTGTTTTCCCATTCCAATGCCAACTTAACTCTTTTTGTTCCATTATTGCCCTTTAGCCCTTTATGTCCTGGTGTTCTTTCTCTTTTCCCTTTAGGGCCTCTCCACTGAATAACTCTCTACTAAATTTCTGACCTCTGTGGATTTTCCAAGTGGAATCTGAAGATTACAAGCTAAAATCCTGGGGGACATCAGAAGAGGGAGAAAACAGGGAACAGGACAGAAGCCTGCCACAGAGGGCCTCTGAAAGACTCTACCCAGCAGGGTATCAAATCAGATGCTGAGACTTATGGCCAACCTTTGGGCATGGTGCAGGGAATCTTATGAAAGAAAGAGAGGACAGAAGCTCTACGAGGAGAGCAACAGAAACAAAAAATCTGGGCACAGGGACCTTTTCTGAGACTGCTACTCCAACCAAGGACCATTCTTGGAAATAACCTAGAACCCTGCACAGAAGTAGCCCATGGCAGTTCAGTGTCCAAGTGGGCTCCATAGTAATGGGAACAGGGGCTGTCTCTGACAGGAACTGATTGGTCTGCTCTTTGATCATCTTCCCCTGAGTGGGGAGCAGCCTTAACAGGTCACAGAGGAAGACAATGCAGCCACTCCTGATGGGACCTGATAGATTAGAATCAGAGGGAAAGGGAGGAGGACCTCCCCTATCAGTGGACTTGGGGAGGAACATGGGTGGAGAAGGGAAAGAGAGGGCCATATTGGGAGGGGAGGAGGGAGGGAGCTACAGGGAGTATACAAAGTGAATAAACTATAATTAATAAAAATAAAATAATAAAGAAGCTAAAATCCAAAAAGAGAAAAAATATGGGACATTTATCATTCTGTGTCTGGGTGACTTACGGCGATTGCTTCTAACTCTATCCATTTACCTGTAAATTTCATTTTTCTTTATAGTTGAGTAATATTCCATTGTGTAAATGTATCATTTTTTTCAATCTGTTTTAAAATCTATTTTCAGTTGATGGACATTTGGCTATTTCCATTTACTGGGTGTAGGTCCATGAGTGGTATAGATAGATGATATGGTATTTCTATTTTCTTTAGTTTTCAGGAAACTCCACACTTACTTCCACAGTTATTGTACCAGCAGTTTGTATCCCAGCAGAATAAATATCCCCTTTCTCCCCACATCTATGCCAACATCTGCCATCTTTTTTTTTTTTTTTTTTTTGGTGGTGACCATTCTGACTAGGGTAATATCAAAGTAGTCTTAATTTGCATTTCACTGATGACTAAAGATGTTGAACATTTCAAACACATTTCTCAACCATTTGTATTTCTTTTTTTGAGAAATCTCTACTTAGATCTATGACTCATTTTTACATTGAGTTGTTTGTTTTTTTTTATGTTTAGCTTTTTGAGTTCTTTGTATATTCTGGATACTAATCCTGTGTCAGATGTACTGACACAGTACATCTGTGGGTATTTGGTAAATACCCCTTTCCCATGCTGTAAATTTCCAGCACTCAAATGATAGTGTTCTTGCTTTGTACACACTTTCTCCTTGTAAGTATAGCATGGATTTTGATTTGGTCAAGGGCTGGGGACTCCCAAAAGCCCAAATTAAGAGGTTGAATTGTGGCATGGAAAACAAAAACTGTTGGTCAGAATTACCCTCCTGAAGGAACTGGAAACAACTGATGTTCTCAAGAAACTTAAAAACACACCCGTCAAATGTCCATATTTGGGCAAATAAAAGTGTTTTGTTTTTTTTTTTCCTTGATGTACTCGTCACCGCTTTGCAGCAGTTCACCATCATTTCAGACACTGTGATGGTAGCCTTTGAAGTGTAGCATCATGATGAGGCAGGGCAGGATTGGGAGGGGCTAAGGGTGGGACTACAGCTGGGACACAAAGTGAATACATTGTAATAAATAAAAATTATATTAAAAAGACTGCAAGTTACTTAAAAAACTGAGTCCACCTTTTCCCTTTTCCTCATTTTTTTTCCCCCTCAGGAACATGTGTGAACCATTGTGTCCTTTGTCCAACTTGCTACCTATTTTTACATGACTGACCTCAAACCAGAAGTCTCGTGTGATTCAAATGAAAGCACCAGGTCAATTTCGTGGAGGTCTGCAGAGAAATGTCTGTCACGATTTTCTTTCTGTTGCTCTGGTAAGACACTTCGACCAAAAGCAGCTTGGAGAGCGGAGGGTTTATTTGGATTACACTTCCGGTTCGACGTCCACCACTGAGGGAAGGCAAAGCAGGAAGCTGATGCAGAAAATGGAGGAATGCTACTTGTTGGCTTTCTCTTTGGGTCACTCAGCACAATCGCATCTGCAGAGCAGCTAAGGACTACAGATACCCAATTAACACTCTTAGGCGATTCTAGGTTATGTCAAGTTGACTGTTAATGTGAACTAGGACACTTCTTCATGTCCTGCTCACAGTTGGGAAAGTGGAAAAAAAAAAAAAAACAAAACTTTTTAAGCTTAGAAAACTAAGTCTAACCCGAAAGTGATAAAAATCTTCAGGAGGAAACTATGTGGGATACAGGCTAAAATATCTTCAGATGAATCAGCAGAGACGTGGATGGCCTGCCAGCCAGCGAGTGAGAAGATGGTTACATAGTAAGTTTAGAGGAGTTGAAAGAGCTAATGAACACAATGTGCTTTTTCTATAGACGCTGCTTTTTAGGGCTCATTTCTCCAAGGAGTGTAGGATTCCTCTCATGGTATACCGAGCAAAAGAGAAATGAGGTACTCACCTCACTCTTAAAGAATCTGGAACATTGTCTGGTTCTGCCAAACTTGCCAGCTCTATTCCCATATCTGGACAGCAGAGTTAGTTGTCAGGATTAACATTTTTTCTTCATTTTTTTTTTCCTGTCAGAAACTGGCCAGCAGTGTCTCTGCACATCTCAGAGGTCTCATTTTCATTTTGATTTTAAGATTCTTGGCCTCATAGTTACAGCCTTTTAAGAATCATTTGAGTTTCTACCTTGACTCTTTGGACCTTGTTACAATAAGCTTGTGCTTATTCTCCAAAAATCAGGTTTTTCTCTTCATATTTCCAGAGAGAATTTAGGCACTTTATCACTAGAAAACAGCCAAAATCCAAGGGAATATCACCCCAGGCTTTACCTGGCTATTAGTGAATATTTGGAACATTCCGCAGTACATTAGAGAACATGTATAGACCTAATCCAACCGCTGGCAGGGTTTACAAGAGACTCTTATGTCTAATGATCAGAGCCGTGGAACATTTTGGAAGTGTGCTTCAGAGCCCATCTGTTCAGAATTTCACATAGAGTTGTCTCTTGCACGTGTTTGAGAGATACTTTTCATATACACAGTGAAGAAAAGGTGCCTTTGAAAACTCTGTGGAGTAAACGGTGGATGGCAATCTGTAAGAGATAGCATATTCTTATCAATGGGAAGTATGCATGAGCCTGTTAAGGCAGAACAACAGATGAGTGTGCGTGTTGGTGTGTGTGTGTGTGTGTGAATTAGACATTACTTCAAATGGCCCAGTATCTTATGACACCATGATCCAATTATTGATACACAAGGTTCAGCTATTGCTGAATTTGTGAGTAGGCCAAACCCCTGGTTAGCGTTTTTCATATTTTAAACCTATATATCCCAAGCTGTTGACTACAAAGTTTATGGTTATGAGTCAGAAAACTCAAAGAAGGCATAGACCCAAACAAGCACACTGAGCAGAGAAGCTTTTAAGCTCATCTCAGACTATTAGCAACTCAGTGTTTTAGATAAGGGCAGATAAAATAGCTCTGACTATCTTAATCATTTGTTCATCTCACCAGTTCCTAAAACATGACAAATTGCTTGAAAGAATTTTGCTCTCTGGCCTGTGTAATAAAAACATCACTAACAGTAAGGTAAGAGCATAGTGAGATGCCAACTCCCCTCTAGCTCTGTAACAGCCAAATATTTGATACCAGCCAGATTTCCAACAGGCCTGCTGCTCTCCTGCCGTGGGATTTCACGACATCAACACAGGGATATATGTGGCTTGAAAACAAAGGATCTGTGCTTGACTAAATCCGTTCTTTCAGAGAACCAGTTCATTCCTTTCCCGGGCCCGTCTCTGTTGAGGGCTTCTGAACTTCAGGAGTGCTTTCTTTTTTTTCTCTTGCTATAGATTAGCAACTCTCATGTGAGGTAGCTAGAAAATAAGACTCAAATGTTCACTTGACTCTTCGCTAAGAAACTACCACAGCTTCACCGTTGGCTGTCAGCTTTAATGATTTCTTTTGTTTCTGTGGCCATTATTTCTTTTCCTTTTACTTGAAGCCCTGATGAATCAATTGTTTATTGTTAATTAATAAATAAATCGTTACTAAGCTAATTTTATTGGAAACTTTAGTTTTTGAGAATTTAATGCGAGTACTGAATCCACATCATTTCCACCACTACTTCTGTCTCTTACAAATCCACTCATGGCCTCCTCTCCTCCCTCACCCCTTGATAAATTTGTGACCTCTTTATTGATTTTTACTGTTGTATGTGTGTACATGTACATATATGTATATGTATATATATATGTGTATATATATATATATATACATTTACATGTACACATACATATTTAACCTACTGAGCTCATTTAGTGTCACTCATATGTGCCTGTGTTGAGAAATGACTGCGTGAAATTGGATAACGTATCAGGGAACAATTTCCTGGAGAAAACTATCTTCCCCTCTCTCAGCAGCCATTATTCTGTGGCTCTCTATCTAGGGTTTGGGGCCTTGTAAAAGTTCCCCCATCCTTGTTGACATTTCAGCCGGCACTGAGTTACCCAGGTCTAGTTGAGGTAACCATATTATTGAAATTTCATAGGTGCAGCTTCCTTCTCATGTCCAGAAGATACTATTTCAAAATACATGTCCTGGTCCTCTGGCTCTTACAATTTTTTTTCCAGCATCTTTTCAGAGAATTTTCCCTCAGTCTTGAGTATAGGGGTTGCATTGTAGATGTATCATTTGGGGCTGGGCACCCAACAGTCACTTACTTTCTGCATTTCAACCAGTTGTGGGTTTTGTAATGGTCTCTGCCTGCTGCAAAGAGAAGCTTCTTTGATGAGGGCTGAGAGTTATAGCTGTTTGTCCGTGTTTTACACTGTATTAAGAAAATGACAACTGTAGATACCATTTAGGGTCTATGATCCCTTCAGCCATGAGAGGTTAGCTAGGTTTATAGAACCAGGCTTGAATTCCCTACTGTTAATGGGACCATAGGTCCCATGGTTACTCCTAGATGACAATTTTGGATTGTGACTTTGCAGAGATTCCCAGGAATAGTTCTGCTATGTAAGGACAAAGTTGTTGATGTCCTGAATGTAAGTTTGGGGAACAATTGTTATTTCTACTCTATCAGAAGTTTGAGGATGGCAGGTTTGGTGGTCATGGGGCAGGATGGGCACTTGCAAGGAATGCAGAATGTTTGGAAAGGCAGCTGTGGCTACACATGACACAGTAAGGTCTATTAGTCTGAGCATGTGCCCATGAAATAAATACTGAGCGAGGGGAGCTCACAGAGGTCTATAGTTTGCCTATACCTGTGTGCTGTTGAGAGAAATAGTGAAGCAGCCAGAAAAGGTCCAAGTGGGGAGAGACCGACCCTTTTTGCTTCTCTGAAGTGTCCTGTAGGCATAAGGATAGCACTGTAGCCTGGCCCTCTCTACTCATATAGTCCATCTTTGAGAAGGGTTGAATCTATGCCAATATTCCCAACCATACACTCTTCAAAGAAACAATTGACAGCAGGTTTTTCATATCATTGGTGATGGGAGAATTTGAAAATTTACTATAATTCACCAAGTTGTATCCACAGAGCTAGTCTTTTCGCTAATTACACTAGGGCTGCAAATTCCTCTGCGTTATTGTCAAGTGCTTGGAAGATGTGCTGTCTTCTTTGTCTTTTCAGAAATTAACAATGGCATAATAAGAGGTGTCCACAAATTTTGAATTGAAGAAGCTTGTTGTACCTTAATGCTTTCAAGCATTTTGAATCCAGTGAAGTTATGTACACGACCTATGAATGTGTCTTAAAACCTGTGTTATTCATCATGGCCTTTGGGAAAGCCTGAGAAATGAGCAAAGAGAAAGAGCCTGAGACTAGAAGCTTAGTCGTCAGTGAGTTGCTGCACACCACTACTCTTTCTTGGCCTGATCCAAGACACACAGGGAAAAAAAAAGAACTTGCTGGTCACACAGATTGTTTGATTCACCAGCCCTTCTTCTGCATCCTTAGGAGCCATTGAGTACGCGTTACATGTTTGTGCTCTCCACACAGGATTTTGCCATGACTGCCAAATCTCTGCCTTCTTTCAGCTTCGACTCCTGGGCATTATGTTTCAAAGTGTTTGAAAGGAGGGGAAGAAATGATTCATTATTTCTGGCACCTAAACCACACCGTTAACAAAATGAACTGTTTCTGAGAGGCAGAGTGGTAAACTGTGGTAGGAGATATAGGTGAAATCTTTAGATGCTTAATGCTGAGTGCAACCCTTAAAGGTAATAACTGTCATTAGTATTGTGAAGGAGCGGAAGTACACTGAATGAAAGACAGAGTGATGCTATTTTGAACAATATTCACGCAAGGTATATAACGTGAAGTTAAAACAATAAAAATGGTGGAAATAAAGAAATTCTATTAGTAGGCTTCAAAATTCCATGTTTTATATGAAGATGCAACAATAATAAATTTTTGTTTAGGGAGAACTCAGAATGCCTCTATATTTTTGATACTCAGTGTTCAGGAAAATAAATGGATGATGGTGATTTGGTTTAATACCTTCCTCATTCTAACCTAAAGAAGGATGTTATATGATTAAGAACATCTAAAAATTGATATCTGCATTTATTTTATTGTACTATGGAATTAATAATCAGATACACAAAATTCTAAACCTACCAAAATATTTACTTATAAGAAATATAGAGAACATAAATTTTATATTCTGCCTAATTCCAAATGGATTGTAGTGATTAATGACGAGATATGCAAGAGAAAGGTTTATAACATATTTAAATCAACTGCAAGGGGAAATAAGGTAGAAAGAATAAGACCAGACATGAAATTATGTTATGATAATAAAATCAATTTTTATGCAATTCACTACATTTTTCAGCTTAAAGAAGATCTCATAGAATTTAAAAGGCACCTAGAACAAGGAAGGGCACAAATGGCCAAAGCAATATTGTTAATGGACACTATGTGAAAGTTTTTGCTTTACTGGACACAAAGAACCAAGAAGCTATAGGACTTAAGCAGCAATTCATGAGTTTCTTTCAGTTTTTCTTGCTTATTTGTTATTTTTCAGGATATATAGATAACCTATATCTTAATATAATCCTGAGTATCATGTACACATGATTTTAAAGCATTAGATATGTTTTATGCATACACACTCTTATTCAATAACTTTCTCCTAACATGTTTTGAAATGCTAGTTCCAAGTGATAGCTAGCTGATTTTATACAAAAGACAAAATATTCATGGAAACACATTGCATAGTAAGTAATATGTTTATTTTGTTCCACTAGTAATTTAGGATAAAAGCTCATTCAACTTTCCTTTAAGGGTTTGGGAGAAGCCCTTAAACTGTTAACCTCAAGTCAAGAGCCTAGTGATCTGTAGTTCAGCACTGTTTTCTAACTATACTTAACACTACACATGAACTTTATATCTCTATTAAGATTCTTGGTTGGATTAAGTGTGTTATATAACAGAACATCATTTGCTTGCAGATCTGAATTTTTCTTAATTTATGGACTCTTCCTTTGGTTGTGTTAGTATCCTGTGGCTTTTAGTTGTACTTAAAAACAATGGGGCTGAAATCCTTCCATCTACACTGGTACCTGCCTACAAGATATACCGGTACAATAATGGCATGAACCCTGGAGAGTAACTACCCAATCTCTGATTAGATTTATGGCCCAATGCATGAGGTGAAACCCATGTCTGAGACTACTTGAGAGGCTGAGAGCCTGAGATTGGATAGGCATGGGCCTTGGGAAAAAACAAATACTACTATTCTGCTAAAGAAATGGAGCAATAAAATGACTCCTAACAACGTCGCGCTATAGCTATAGCTCAGTGCCTTGCTTGACAGCCGTCAGAGAAGCTTCCTTTTGCAGTAAGTGAAGACTAACTCAGAGACCAACACTGGCACGTGTGCAGGGAGCAAGAGACTTTGGAATACTCAGTCTTATCTGGAATGTCTTTTCGGACTCCTCCCCTCAGGGCTCGGGGAGCTATGCAGACAGGAGGTGGAAAGATTGTAAGAGCCAGAGAGGGTGAGTGACCCCGAGAGGACAGTGTCCTCCAGGAATGGAGGAGACGGTGGCTGACTACTACTGACTTTTTACAAAAGTCTCTCACAGGTCAAGGTAGATGGTGTCCCACGGCTGAAAGGGGAAAGTGGACGTGACCCCCTGTCCTTAATCTGGAAGCTATCTCCAATTCACATCTGCTTGCAAAGGAAAAAAATTGTTTTCTCCAATGGAATCTGTATGTATTAACCACACCTAAAGGTAGACCCCATCCGCTCAGTAGATGGCCAGCATGAAACAAATACAAGGGTATTTTTTTTTGTAGAAAAATTGTCTCATATTGCTTTGTATGGGTATTTTTTTTAATTTTATTGGTCTTTTGTTTATATATGATGATTTCTGATTTAGTATTTTTTGGTGTGCATGTGTGTTTTCTGGTTTGCTCTCTTTTTTGACTACTTATTTGTTTTTTAAAGAGAAAGAGAGAAAAAGGGTGTGGAATTGAGTTGGTTGGGGGGTGGAGGGGTGTGGAGAAGCTGAAGGAGTAGAAAAGCGTGATCAGAACGTATTGTAAGAAAAAAGAATTTAATAATAATAAAATAATGGGTCCGTCAAAATGGCTCAGTGAGTCAAATGCTTGCAGTACAAGCCTCATGATCTGCGTTCAATTCCCAAACCCATAGTGAAAGGAGAAAATGGACTTCTGAAGTCCTCTGACTTCCACCCTTGTACCCTTGGCATTCACATGGCTTCACTCATATATAAACATGACATACAAATATATATATATATGTAATGATAATAAGGTTCAAAAAATAAAAATAGTGGTGTCATTTGGAAGCATTTTTTTTTTCTTAAAGTAGAGACATTACCTAATAGAAGTGGAATAACTTGCCAGAGGTGTTTAGGATGAAGTTTAGTACTAAGGCTTTCTTCATCACTGTCATGGGGTAGGATGAGAGGGAGAGACACTGCTACACTGCTGGGTTGGGGTTGTATTTTGGCTCCCACCGTGGGCTTCTGCTTCCTTAAGGAGCATCCACAGACACAGTATCTGAAATCTAAGACTCAAGGTATTTCATTAACTATTTTATAATTGCTGTGACAAAATACTTAGCAAGAAGCAGCTTAGCAAGAAGTATACAGTCTGCCGTGGTGAGGAAGTCATGTGACCAGCCGTTTGAGGCATCTGGTCACATGGCAGCCATAAGGCAGGAAGCAGAGAATTCTGGATGCTCATCTTCACATTTACGCAGCCTGAGACCCTGGCCCATGGAATCTCGCTACTCACACTCAGGGTTTCGTCTTCCCACCTGATTAACCTAATCTATGTTACACCTCACAGGCATGTTCAGAAGATTAGCTAGGTGATCACGGGTCCCATCAGGCTGTCATATTAACCATCACCTTGGTTCTCTTTCCCTTCAGTACATCTCCTGGCAAGAACTTAATATGAAGCACAAATCCTCACAATCATACAAAGTTTGCTTGATGGAGCTCTCTTGGATTTTTTTATGAGCAAAGGCAAAGGAATCTGCCAGCCCTTTGGCTTCATGTGCCTGTTCTGTAACCATCTATATTCAAGCCCTTGGTACCAATCATTCTTTCCTATATCTTCAGCCTACTTATATACTCCATGGAAAAACAGATGAAAAGTAGTTAATGATGACATAGGTAGAATAATGGCACATATCAAAGGACTTGTTTAGCTGGGCATGGCTGTAGCTTTAATCCTAGTACTAGGCAGACAGAGGAATCCAGAGTTCTGAGACCTTGTAGCCAGTTTGATCTCCACAGTGAGAGCAGAGAGACAGAGACAGAGACAGAGAGACACAGAGAGAAGAAAGGCGAGGGAAACAGAGTGAGACAGAGAGACACAGAGACAGAGAGAGAAAAAAGAAGACAAAAACAGAGAGACAAAAAGAGACAAAGACAGAGAGAGATGCAGAGAGAGAGACACACACAGAGAATTATTTAATTTATTATTATTATTTACAAGGAGAATACAGAGCAGATGCAGTTTGAGGTATTTGGAGTAAAGAGCAAATGTCACCAAAGATCAATCCCTGTCATCTTCTCAGCTAGTGATGATGCCTAGAGGGAATGTGTGGCAAAACAATAAAGCTCTACTTTATTGAGCCATTTTAGCTGGATTA
The DNA here is from genome assembly GCF_907164565.1 of Psammomys obesus. Lineage (NCBI taxonomy): Eukaryota > Metazoa > Chordata > Mammalia > Rodentia > Muridae > Psammomys > Psammomys obesus. The sequence goes on from NW_026587556.1 coordinate 4,483,512, forward strand.
CTCCAAAGAATTTTTATACTATGAATAGCAAGTCCACAAATACTTATTAGAATTTTACTAGCAAAGCATGTAACTTGGCGATGTTAAAACCTTGGAATGCCCAGCGTTACACAGCTCATAATTCACCAATTTCAAAATCAAACTGAAGTTCTTTTGTGCCCAGGACCTGAATACATGTGATGTCTTCTGAAGGACACAGTGAGTAGGAGCTTGTGTTCCCTGTGTGTTACTATAACAAATAACACAGTCAGCTTAAAGGGAAGGGTCTATTTTGTCTCAGTCTGTAATTGATGGGCACTGTTGCTTTGAAGTGATGGGAATGTGTGCTGAATAAACTGTTCACCTCACGATCAGGAAAAACAAAAGGTAAGGAAGAAAAGGGTGCGGAAAGACATGTCCTTGCAAAGAACACATCTACATGATGTGTACTGCTAGACCCCTTCGCAGTTATGTGGTCTCTCAATAGGAGCATCCTGAGAAGCAAGGCTTTACTAAGTAGATTAGGAGGGGGAAATTAAATGTCCAAACTATTGCAAGTTTCATTAGAAGTCAGAGTAGAGGAGATCCAGGGTGCCCTCAGATGTACACAGGAACGGGTTGGATGTGCACTGAGTCTATAAGGATATAATTTAAAAATCTGTTCCTGTTTGCCTCAACTCAAAAGAGTGTGCTGCATTTGAAGATCTGTTTACTTGAGTGAGTACTGAGGAAGAGTGGCTTTATTCTGTGTCCACGTTATTAGGGGTTAGTCCCAGGACACAAAGCCAAGGTTAAATAGCTTCTTAAAATCTTTTAAATATTTTTTGTTAAATAACTAAAAACCAATATTGCTAGTACAAGCAGACATTTTCAAACTTACAATTACCATTCAAAATTACTTTTAGGTTAGTTGTTCAAAATTCAGACCACATTTCAGAAACACTATTATAAATGGCAGTTAGGTTTCCAGGCTACCTCATGAAAATCTGCTTAATGAATAACATAGCTGGAATATTTTGCATTTATAATAAAAACAGTAAAGAGTAATGATATTGTAATGCTAGAAGTCAAGCTGTAATGGTGGGGCTAATTAACTTTAATATATTTTCTGTGGCTTATAGCTTGAGGAAATCTAGCACAATACGAAAGTGAAGAGCTCACCCTGGGGTCAGAACATCTGGTTTAAATATTAACTCAAAAACTTACTGTCTCTGTAGCTATGGGGTAAGGTATGACTCACTAAGCTCCGGTTTATACCACCATAAAACAGAGATTAAGAAACTTCATGGGATTGATGTAAGGGTGACAAAACAAAACACTGGCACCTTGAACTTGACACCTAGGAGAACCTCAGTGTACACGTGTCTCAGGTACAGTGGGGAGCTGCTGCTGATGGAGGCCATCTTACTGGATGGACTCTAAGGCAGGTTTTTTTCTACAATTAAAATCCAACAGTCCAGTGAGGAACTAGTCCTAGTTTCACAAAGATGGAATTTTTAGGTGCTCTGAATTGAGCAGTTTACACAAAGTCCCATAAAAATATGCAAACTTTTTGAGATTATCAGGTGCCTAGATATCTGAACAATTATTCTGAGGAGGTCTGGAAAAGTAATTCTGGGTGAGATTAATATTTGAATCAGTAGATTGATAAAAGCAGATGGCCTTTCCCAATGCGTGTAAAATTCAGCCAATCTCTAGAGGACCTTTCTAGAACAAAGCAAACTAAGAAAGAGAGAACGTGGCTTACTGCTTCCATGTGTGTGAGAACTTTCTTCGTGTTTGAAAAACATCAGCCAGAATTTTCTGGGGTTTCTCTTTGTCAAATGTGTATCTTGAGATTTTCCACTTCAGTGAAGACATTCTTACAGTGATAGGCACATAGAGAGTTCTAGTTTGTTTTCTTGTAAAACAAACACTGCTGCTGCTCTTGTCAAACACCGTGGCTGAAAGTAACTAAGGGAAGGAAAAATGTTTACTTCTGCCTATATGTCCAGCTCATTGTCCATCACTGAAGAAAGTCAGGGCAAGAATTCACAGCAAGCATCTGCAACAGAAAACAAGGTTCTCCACTGGCTTGCTCACTGACCCATGCTTAGCTAACAATTTTATACAGTCCAACCCTACCTACCAAGGAATGGTGATGCTCACACTTTCTGGACCCTTCTACATCAGTCATCAGTTGGGACAAGATCTCACAGATATAGCCACAGGTCAAACTAATGGAGATGATTCTTCAGTTACAGCCCCACACCCTCCCAGTGATGCCAAATTGTATCAAATTGACAATAAAAACTAATCAGAATAGATCTATAGACAGATAAATAGATGACAGACAGTTAGATGATAGAAAAATAGGTGTTTCTCTGGAAATCTCTCACTAATATTGACTACACAGATGTAAGATGGCAGAGCGAGGCCAAGTCAGCAGGGTTCAAAGCCAAGAATCCTTGAGTTGTGGTCTGACCTCTTTGATTTCCAGCATGCATGCTTCAGACTGCGCTCTGTGCAAGGTAGCACTAATCATGGCAGGCATGGGGCATGTGGTGTTTTCCAGGCCAAGAAAGGAGAGGAGAAAGCTGAACATTCTAAACTCGGCAATCACGTGATCCAAGCCAGCGATGGCCTCCCCATTCTTATCAAACACTGCTTAATTTAATGTTGGTACTCAGCCAAGGCTTAAGCTAGAGGGTTCTTTTAACTTATTCCAAAACTCAGTGCTAATTTGCATTTCCCTGATGACTAGGGATGTTGAAGACATTCTAAAACAGTTACTGGATATGTGAATTGAGACCTGGTTTTGCTGGCTAAGAGGCTGATAGAAATTTTAAAAGGCAGTTCTTCAGGCAGATCTTGAACCTATTACTTGAACTCCTCACTCTCTGTGGCTGCTTTACTCACTTGGCTCCCAGATATTCTATTTTAGAAATTTCATCATCAATTTCAAGTTGACATGGAAATGTCCCTGAAAGTTCAACTTATAATCTCCCATTTACTGGCCAGAGAGATGCTGAGCTGCTAAAGACTCTTGCCTCAAATTTGGTCTTACTCATCTCTTTTCAGACCCACAGCAAATTTTTCAGAATGCAGTGCTGATAACTTAATATTAACATGGGAAAAAACCCCCATAAACCTGGCATGGCTTTTTAAGAGCAGTTCAATAAACAAATTTAATCTAAAATTAAGAAATGGGGGTTAAGAGAAAGGAAGTGACACTAGAAAACCACAAAACCATGTTATTTTTCATCAAATGACTTAAAGAAAAGTCATGGTCACTGCTTGTCTGTGGCCTTTTCAGTTACCATTTCTTTTGGCTTAGTAGTTTTGGTTCCTTTTTCTTTTCTTTCTTTTTTGCTTCCTCACATATTACATAAAAGATTTCGTTGATATGTTAATGTGGGTTCAAATCATGAAGTGTCAGTCACTCACTCCATTCCATTAGTGACATGACTGCCTCTACCCCAATTTTGACAGGCCTAGGGTGCCCATGGTACAAGTGCTGGGGTTGCCGCTTGTCTATTGCCATAACCACTGCATTTCTGCTCGTGACCATCTCTGCAAACGTAGGCTTCTTAAAAGACAGGATGCTCTGGAATGCATTGCTTCATTTCACCTGGTCTTCCTGAAAGGATGCCAACCCTGTCTGCTCAGAACCGAGCTGTCCTGTCCCATCTTCTTTTCTATGTGCTTTTTCTCCACTCAGAACTCCTGAAAGAGGCTGGTATCTATATATGGAAATGACATCCAGAATACTGAGAAACTGGAGTTTCCTCTACCTGAGACATAGCTCCTGTGATACTTTTACACATGGATGGTTAGGACATACACATATCACCACTGTTTTCAACTCTTCTAACACTCACATGATAGATATGCATCTCACTCTTCCATTCACACTGTGTGCTGATGTGTGGATGGGTAGCAGAAGATTGCTCTCAAAGCTTTTGCCTTCCTTGCTGGAGCTACTATTTCCACAAAAAGTAAAACTAAAACTAGGCTTCACCATGGATCAAGTAAATAGAAGTCTTGAACTTTTTTTTCCAGCAATCAATTAGTGTCTAGAAATAGATTTTTCATTTGTGGGTAGCCTTTTAGCAAAACACGTGCATTTTTCACTAACTTGTATATTCAATTACTAAGTTTTACTGCATTTTAAAATTGTCTCATACATGACACATAGTTCCAAAGACGTGAGGCAGTCATCCAATTTTTTTTTCTTTTTCGTTTAGGAAAGATGCAAAGAAGGGACATTTTACTGGTGACACGGTTTGTCATGGGCCAACTGCAAATACAATGCTTTAGTGTTTAGAAAGTAGCCACTGCAATGAGAAATTGCCGAAAGCTACTCTGGACAAGTCTGTTCACCAGTTAACGAGTGTGGCTCTCAGGAAAAGGAAATAATGTGAAAGTCATAGGCACACAGTTGGTGTGAATATGAAGAGTTGTTCAGGCTTAATTAAACTTAGTAAATTTTCTTCCCTTTTTCACATACATTTCAAGCAATGTGTTGCTTGAGGTATGACAAGTTACAAAGAGACTATTTTTGGAACTAAAACTAAACATCTAGACAAATGTTGGCTGTCAAAGAAATTGTCTAGAACAGTTATCCATACATTCTAGAGACCACAAAAAAGTCTTCAATTTCTCTAAATTCCTCTTTTAAGTTGGCTTGAGTCACTCAAGAAAATTTTGCTAAGTGGTTTATAAGCAAATTTTTATTTTATTAATAATTTTTTCTATCAGTTTTTCTTAGTTCTTTGAGGATTTTCTACATTGTATTTGGATCATTTTTGTCCCCTTCCTCCACTGTTCCTAGATACACACCCCCATCTCAGTCCCTGTCCACCCAAGTTTGTGCTCTATTTTTTTCTCCCACTGCATTTGTTCTTGACTGTAGACTCTTCACTGGAGCATGATCAAGCCACCAGGAGCCTCACCCGTGTAGAAAACAAAGACTTCCCCTATTGGCAGCCATCAGTTGCCAATAACTCCTTAGCCAGGGGTGGGCTTTGTTTCTACATCTTCTCCCCTCCATGCAGGGATATTTTACTGGCTTGAGCTTGCACAGCTCTTGTGCATGATCTCATAACCACTATGAATTCACATGTGGAGTTGCCCTGCTCTGTCTAGAAAGCACTGTTTTCTTGTAGTCACCCACCACTTATGAGTCTTTCAATCTTTTTGACTACTCTTCCACATGATCCCTAGGCTCACTGGACCATAAGAGGAGGAGGAGAAGGAGGAGGAAGTCTCTTGTTCTCTGCACTTTGACCAGTTAAGGGTCTCTATGTTGGTCACTATCTACTTGAAATAGAAGCTTATCTATGAGAGTTTAGAGATACGCTACTCTCTGGGATAATCATAAGTCATTAGTCAATTTAATATCTAAATAATAATAATAATTTCTCTCCTAGGTCCTATGACCTGTCTTATTACAGTGATACAGATATCAGGTTGGTTACTCTCATGACATTCACACCATTATTATATAGCTAGGAGTGTCTTGTTAAGCCAATTGTAGCTTTCAAGATTCACAACTGGATAAGACTGATGATTACATTTTCTCTGTTAGCATGCATGCCACCTGTCAGCACTATGAAAGGCATATAGTAGGCATCAAGTATACAGGTGAGTACTGGTTTTAGTTTTCCATGTACTTTGACTAAAATATATGATATCTTCAGCAATATGATTTTTTACTATCAAGTTCTAGAGTATTGGCAAATAGCCTGTAATGTTTGGGAATCTATGACAACTCACCAACAGTTTTGTAAGTGGTAACCCATTGGGGGATAGGAGGGCAGGGTATAGGAGGGAACATGAGAGGGATAACTGTCTTAGAGTTACTATTGCTGCGATCACACACCATGACCAAAACAACTTGAGAAAAGGGTTTATTTGGCTTACATTTCCATATCACTGTTCATCACCAAATGAAGTCAGGACAGGAACTCAAACAGGGCAGGAATTTGGAGGCAGGAGCTAATGCAGAGGCCATAGAGGAGTAATGCCTACTATCTTTCTCATCATGTTTTGCTCAGCCTGCTCTCTTGTAGAACCCAGGAAAACCAACCCAAGGAAAACCAACCACAATGGGCTGGGCTCTCCCCCATCAGGCTCTAATTAAGAAAATACCCTATAGATGGATTCTTATAGAGGCATTTTCTCAACTGAAGTTCCATCCCTTCATATAACTCTAGCTTGTGTCAAGTTTACATAACTAACACTAAAGATGTAAAAAAACAGTCATACTTGATCCTTCCTGTTCCCCTCTCCACCCACTCTCCCAGCCAGTTCCCTCCCTCCATCTGTCCCCTATGTCTATTTTATGTCCTCTTCTCTGTGAGATTTAAGCATCCACCCTTTGTCTGTCCTTGTTACTTAGCTTCTTTGGGCCTGTATATTGTAGCATGGCTACCCTGTACTTTATGGCTACCATCTCCTTGTGAGTACATATCATGCATGTCTTTCTAGGTCTGGGCTACCTCACTCAGGATGATCTTTTCCAGTTCCATCCATTTGTGTGAGGGTGGAACTGGAAAGAGAGGAAGGAGGGGGCTGGTACCAGCCTGTAAAGTATTTAAATACATTTAAAAAAGAAAATGAATTGCTACTCTCAGTTTTTATAGTTTTGTTAGCTTAGAATATGTTATTTTCTATATGTTGAAAAAAAAACCCACCAAAAATGTATTCAAAAAAAGAATAAGCTACTAATTGCTGGAGAAATTCAATTAATAGCACCTCTGAATGACTACAGATACTGGGTCCTATATGGTTTTATTTTATTTTTGATATTTTAATTACAACATTTCTCCAATTACCTTCTTCCTTTCAAATCCTCCCATATGTTCTTCCCTACTCTCTTTCACGTTCATGATCCCCTTTTTACCAATTGCTACTACATGCATATATGTATATAAATATATCCTTCTAAATCGAGCCTGTTCAGTCCAAATAATCATACCTGTGTTTATGTTTTCAGGGCCACATTTGGCACTGGACAACCAATTGGTGCTTTTGATGGTCTCCTTTGCCTTACAGAAGCATTTCACTTTCATGAGGTCCCATTTATTAATTGTTGATCTTAGTGCCTGAGCTGTTGGTGTTATTCAGGAAGTTGTCTTCTGTACCAATGCATTCAAGGCTCTTCCCCACTTTCTGTTCTATCAGATTTAATGTATCCAGTTTTATGTTGAGGTCTTTGATCCACTTGGACTTGAGTTTCGTGCAGGGTGAGAGATATAGATCTATTTGCATTTTTCTACATGCAGACACCCAGATAGAGCAGCAGTATTTGTTGAAGAACCTTTCTTTTTTACATTATATGGTTTTGGCTTCTTTGTCAAAAGTCAAGTGTCCTTAGGTGTGTGGGTTTACTTCTGAGTCTTTGATTTGATTTCATTCATCAACTTGTCTGTTTTTGTACCAATATTATTCATTTTTTCATAATTTTATTTATTGATTTATATATCTATCTATTATTTATTTATCTATCTATCTATCTATCTATCTATTTATTTATTTATTTATTTATTTATTTATTTATTTATTTATTTATTTTCACTTTACATCCTGATTGCAGTCCACCTGCTCTACTCCAAATACCAATCCCAGCAAACCTCCCCCCACCCTCCTTTCTCCTTCTCCTTAGAGAAGTGGGAAGTCCCTCATGGGTACCAACTTGCCCTGGTACATTAAGTTGCTGCAGGACAAAGTGCATTCTCTCCTATTGAGACCAGACAAGGCATCCCTGTTAGTGGAATGGGATCCAAAGGAAGGTGACAGAGTCAAAGAGGGCCCCACTCCAGTTGTTAGGTGACCCACATGAAGACCATGTGTAGCTGTGTATCTGCTAAATATGTGCAGGGGACCTAGGTCCAGCCCTGAATGGTCTTTGGTTGGTGGTTCAGTCTCTCTGAGCCCTATGGACCCAGGTTAGTTGACTCTGTAGGTCTTCTTGTGGAGTCCTTGACCGCCCCAGTACTCACAGTTGTCTCCCGAACTCTTCCATAGGACTTTCCAAGCTCTGTCTAATGTTTGGCTTTGGGTCTCTGCATCTTTTTTCACCAGCTGCTGGGTGAAGCTTCTCAGAGGAGTTATGCTAGGCTCCTGTCTACACGCACAGCAGAGTAACATTAATAGTTTCAGGGACTGGTTCTCTGCCAGAGCCTGCTGGCAGAGTCAAACAGTTCCTGAGTAGGGAGTGAGGATTTAAAAAAATAAAAAAATAACACACTACACAGGAGACCAGTTCAAGAGAGCTGTCAGTAGAAATTGTCACACCTGGTTTATTCCACAATTCCTTTTTATAGTCAGAGGAAAGAATCTTGATACAATGAAGGCATTCATCGAGAAGTCAAACTTGTTTACCTTGACCATTTGTCTGTGTGATCCTCATTCAAACAAAAGAAAGTAGACTTGGCAAAACTCCTGCCTATCCCTGTCTCCAGGTGAAGATCATGGTAAAAACATGTTTTTTTCACTGAGAACTGAATAACAAAGTAGCCTGACAAACAAGTAGTTCTCCACAGTTCTCTCTCATGGGATGGGTCTCAAGTTGGGCTAGTCTTTGCTTGAACATTCCCTCAATCTTTGCTCCATCTTTGTCCCTGCACATCTTGTAGGCAAGACAAATTTTGGGTTGAAGGTTTTTGTGGGTGGGTGTGTTGGTGTCATTATCCCTCCTACCTGGAAGTACTACCTGGCTATAGGAGGTGCCCACTTCAGGCTCCATACCCCCTGATAGGAGTCTCCGCCAGACTCCCATAAACTTCTTGAGGCCTCCCCTCCACCAGGTCTCTTACAAGCCCCAGAGATGTTCCCCTTTTCCAATTTCCATTCTCTCACTTGGTCCTCTTTACCCATCTCTTCCTACTCCTGATCCCCACCCCTGATTCCCATCCCATCTTCTCTCCTACCCAGTTTCCTTCTTCCACCTCCAATGCCTATTTTATTTCTCCTTCTAAGTAAGATTGAAGCATCCTCTCTTGGGTCCTCCACTTTGAAAATCAATCTGGCAATTTCTCAGAAAATTGGGTTCTACCTCAAGATCCTGCTCTCCCACTCCTTGGCATATACCCAAAAGATGTTCCACCATACCACAAGGACAATTGCTCAGCTATGTTCATGGCAGTTTTATGTGTAATAGCCAGAAACTGGAAACTCCTTAGCTGTCCCTCAGTGGAAGAATGGATAAAGAAAATGCGATACATTTACACAATGGAATAGAACTCAGCTATTAAAAACAAGGACATCTTGGAACTTGCAGGAAAATGGATGGAACTAGAAAATGTCATCCTGAGTGAGGTAACACAAACACAAAAAGACATACATGGTGTGTACTCACTGAAAACTGAATATTAGCCATAAAGTACAGGATAACCATGCTACAATCTATAGACCCAAGTAGTTTTTATTACTGTCGCTCTGTAGTACAGCTTGTGCTCAGGGATGGTGATATAGCAGAAGTTCTTTTACTATACAGGATTTTTTTTTTTCGTATAAAGTTGAGCATTTTTCTTTCATGGCCTGTAAGGAATTGTGGTATAACTATTTCTTAATGCACTGTTGTGAAATTTTTCTCTGGGGATGGTGGGTGGAAAGGACCATCATCAGGTCCCAATAATAAACCAAACTCTAATTCCAACAAAGTTTGCCTGGGGAAGCAGTGAGTTTATTAGAATTATTTACAGAGCAATTAGTGAGAGGTCATGGGCAGGAGCATAGGTGGTCTTACAGCAGCTACTCTTAAAAGTCTGCACCCAGCAAGGATCATGACTTTCCAACGGTTCTGCCAGTGGAGCTCCCTCCATTAGTCCTTCTAAAATGTTATACTATAGCTCCTCCTGTAGATCCAGAGGTTGCATGCAAATGAGGCAGAATTGACATTCATCTGCTTGGGAGGGATTGGCTGGATACTTAGTTGAGGGTCCCATGACCTGCCCAATTCCTTGCTTCTATGATGTCAATAGTCAGCAAGCCCAGATATTATTATTTTTTGTGAACAGGTCTAGCCAAGTCCCCAAAGATGATGGCCATTTGGCTCAAAGAATAATCTTGTGTAATATCTACACATGAAAACTAAATTATGTAAGTGATTGAACAAAGCATAGCAAATATAATAACAGAACAGAAAAATGATTTAAGAATTATAAGTAGATATATTTATATTGAAAACTTCTAATATACGTACGTACATACATACATACATACATACATACACAGTTATATATTATCTAATCCCTCGATGATTGCTGTGACGGCATATTAGGCTATACTACAGAACTCTTATGATCATTTGAAACAAACCAAACATCTCTGGAGGGGCTGTAAGGACAGTCTTCCTACCTTTGCTCAGTCAACTCTTCTCCAAAATAAGGTTCTTAGAAACATCTACATGTCTTTAAACTAGCCCAAAGACATGGTACCAGAAAATGGGACACCTCACAGTCTCCTGTGAGATCTGTTACTCATGCAAGTTTCTTTCCAGAAGAATCCAATGTAAACTGAAGGTGCTGCTTTATTAAGTAGCTTAACTTCTTACATAGTGTAGTGCAGTTATACACATAGAAAAACGTCATCACGTATCTGTGGTTTAGGTCTCAGTTTTGAATCTTCCAGAGAATTCACATCAGAACCATCTATCTAATATAACAACAGTACAGACATGGTCTTTCAACATTTTTTTTAATAATATTTGTCTAAAGAATATGAATTATCAAGAGGTTTTACTTAACAGGTATACGATAATATAATGATTAAAGTCACAGCCTTTGAAATAGGATTAGAATAGACTTTGACATCAGCTGCTTATGTCAAAGTCATAGTTTCTTATTTTGTAAGGGACAGAGTACTGATGAAACACCTACCAACCTGTATGATCACTGCTGTATTTGTACAACATGTATCTACTTTTCAAATAAAATTTTCAAATGCTAAAGAAAGACTCCTATTTGTTAGATAACACAATAGTCCTTTAGATGAAAATTGACCAGGGTCAAAACCAATCAACTTAACAAAACACTAACATTTCAGAGCTCAGGGCTTGGTGCTGAGGTTCTTTGTGCTGTGTCTTTCTTTGGATCCTACTAGGAACAGCAATTGTGATGGTCTTGTTAGGCTGAACATAATCTCAAAATCTCTTTTAGAAATTCTCTGCCTCTCTTGTCTACAGGCATTGAATATTCTGATTTCTTCTGCATTGTTTATTTAACAGTCATTATCTATAGCCTTTAGTCTTATGGGACTTATCAAACGCTTTGAAAATGTTCTTGATAGGCTGAAATGAGGAAATGATTCTTTTCTGCTTTTATCATTTCTTTCTTGAACTTTTTTCTTTGATCTTTCTGTCTTCAATACAACAAGTTCCCCGAACTCGAGGAATAATAATCAGCCTGGAGACAAAAATAATAATTTCTCCTCTCATCTCATCACTCCTGCTTGATTTATTCCAGTGGTTCAATTCACTGAGTTCTATGAGCCACAGCCTACTATTCCACAAGTGGCTTACAGAACCCTTACAATCTTGTTTTTTTTTTCTTTCTTCACTTGGTTGTGTCTTCTACCCTGAAGTTTTTGTGAGACTTTCATGGCTCCATTCTCCCTTTCCTTCAGAATCTTTCCTCAGCCTGCTATCTTGGCTTCAGGAGCACATCTTTCTGCCACTGTTCCTTATTTAAAAAGAAGCTGAGACCCTGCTTAATCTAGTATTGTCTCAGCCTCCCATCTCTGCAACTTGGCCAGGTACATTTTTTAATAATAAAAATAAGATTATGATACAATTATATCATTTCCATCTTTCATTTCTTTTTCCAAGCCCTCCCATGTAAGCCCCCTGCTTTCTTTCAAATTCATGGCCTCTTTTTTTATTTGATTACTGACATATATGAATACACACAATCTATATTCTAAAATACATAAATACAACTGCTCAATCTGTAAGCTCTTACTTGGATGTATATGTTTCCAAGGCTGACCATTTGGTATTGGATAACCAATCAGCGTGTTTTTCAGGAAAGACTATTTCTCTCACTTTCAGCATTCTTTAGTTGCTTGTAGTTCTTTATGTTAGTTTGCACCTTTTATGTGATTCATAGGGTTTATAATAAGACTGAAAGAGATAGATCATGAGAAAACACACGACACAGCAAGTTTTCAATGACTATCAACTGTTTTCTTGTAATGAAAAGCTCTATGTATTTTCTATTCTTGTTCCTGCATTGTCTTTCAGAGTTTCTGTTTATAAAATAATTACTGGAAGAAGATGCTGTTTCAACAGGCAGAGCTCATCTTCCTACTCTGTCTGAATGAACCTGGGCAGGGGTCCTCTCCTCCAGTGACCGTGGTGGACTGCATGTTTACTGAGAACAAGGTGCCAAGCTGGTATAGCAGAGCAATGTGGTCAATGTCAAATTGAAGAAGGGAGGGAGTGGCCAAAGGAGTGAAGCTGTTGCTGTACACTGCTGGAGAATCTGGTAAATGTACCATTGTGGAACAGATAAAATCATTCCTGATGATGGCTATTCAGAGGACGACTGTAAACAATATGAAGTATTTGTCTACAGTAATACTGTATCGCCCATCATTGCAATCATAACAGGCATGGGTGGTTAAAGATTTATTTGGGGAGGCTGGCAGAGCAGATAATGCCTAAGAGTTATTTGGTTTAACTGGCAGTATTGAGGAAGGAGTCAGAACTAGCAGGCAGGATTACATGTGTATGGGTCCCTAAAAACTCTACAGCTGGCAGAGGAATGATCTACATGAGGCAATAAGGAAATCAGCGTGACTTAGCTGGTGCTGGTTAGAACTTCTAAAGTCTGACACCAGGTAGTTTTTTCTATTTTTTTAAGCATTCTAGTTTTTTAAGCATTTTATTTTTTATTTGTTATTATTTATTACAATTTATTTTCTTTTTATCCTGGCTGTAGCCCTCTCCTTCATCTCTTTCAGGTCTCTCCCTCCCCTTTCCTTAAACCATTCCCCTCCCACAGTCCACTGATAAAGGAGTTCCTCCTTCCTTACTGTCTGACCCTAGCCTATCAGGTCTCATCAGAACTGTCTGGATCCTCTTTCTCTATGGCCTAGTAAGGCCACCTTGACAGGGGAAGGTGATCAAAGAGGAGGCAAATTAGTTCACACCAGAAACTGCCCCTGCTGCCCTTACTAGGGAACCCCTATGGAGACTAAGTTGCCCATGGGCTACATTGAGCAGGGGTTCTAGGTCCTCCATACATGGTCCTTGGTTGATTCATCAGTCTCTGCAGACCCCATTGGGTCCAGATATTTTGGTGCTGTTGCTCTCCTTGTGGAGCTCCTGTCTCATCCAGGTCTTTCTATCTCCCACTTCTTCCATAAGATTCCCTGCACTCTGCCCAAAGTTTGGCTATGAGTCTCAGCATCTGCTTTGATACCCTGCTGGGTAGAGTCTTTCAGAGGCCCTCTGTGGAAGGCCCCTGTCCTGTTCCCTGTCTTCTCCTACTTCCAATGTCTATCCTGTTTCACCTTCTGAATGGGGATTAAGTATCTTCCCTTAGGGACCTCCTTGTTTAGCTTCTTTAAAACTTTAGATTTTAGTGTGTTTATCCTCTACAGCCTAAGGACTGGGAAAAAATCTTCACCAATCCTACATCTGACAAAAGGCTAATATCCAGAATATATAAAGAACTCAAGAGGTTAAATACCAACAAGCCAAATAATTCAATTAAAAAATGGGGTACAGAGATAAACAGAGAATTCTCAATAGAGGAATATCAAATGCCAGAGAAACACTTAAGAAACAATCAGCGTTCTTAGATACCTGGGAAATGCAACTCAAAAGACCCTGAGATTCTATCTTATATCCATCAGAATGGCTGAAATCTAAAACTCAAGTGACAACATATGCTGGAGAGGTTGTAGAGAAAGGGGAACTCTCATCCCTTGTTGGTGGGAATGTAAACCTGTACAGACACTTTGCAAATCAATCTGGCATTTTCTCACAAAATTAGGTATACTGCTTCCTCAAGTTCCAGCTACACCACTTCTATGCATATATCCCAAATATGCTCAAGTATAGACCAAGGACATCTGTTCAGCCATGTTCTTAGCAGCTTTATTCATAATAGCCAGAATCTAGAAACAACCTAGATGTCCCTCAAGTGAAGAATGAATAAAGAAATTGTGGTACATTTACAAAATGGAATGCTAGTCAGCAATTAAAAACAAGGAAATCATGAAATTTGCAGGCAAATGGATGGAACTAGAGGTATCCCAGAAGCAGAAAGACATGGATGGTATATACTCACTTATAGGTAGTTTATTTTTTAAGCATTTAAGTACAGCATAGTTTTGGAAAAAAAAAAAACTTTCCTGGGAACAATTATATCAATCCCATGTACACAATAAAGCTTAAGGCAGCTTAAGATCCTAGAGGAGGATCAGATGTGGTTTCAGACATACAGAAAATGTAAGGGTCACCAAGCTACAAAGCACATGTGACATCCCCCATAAAAATGGGAACTGTTGACAGAGAAACAATTCTCAAAACAAAAGTCTAGGGAGGAGGAGTCTGGGGGATTTGGGTGTGGTTCAGCCCTATAGATAGCAAATGCCGCCAGGTTATTAACTACAGCTAAATTCCCAACCTTCCAGGTAAAAGCAGGTGTACACATTTCTTCCATTGAAGAGACAAGCCTATGCACTTACCATTCCTGTTTTCTCTAACACTTACCTGTGAGTCCAAGACCTCATGCCCTCTGTATATATGGTTACGGTGAGATGGTGTGCAGTCATGGTTCAGCAGACCCACGAAGTATCAACTTAGTAATTCTACTACGTGTTACCTAAGGGAGAACCTCCTAAACCATTTGCACTCCCACTCAGTGAGGCACTCTTCAGACAAGAGTAAAGATTACAGGCATTGCGGAAACACATTTAACCTTCAGAGAACTACACTTCAAAATGTCTGATACAGGTGAACAAAAATCAGAATGATTAGAAGGAGTGAGAGCAGTTATCATCTGTGTGGACCACAGTGATTCTGACCTGGTTCTGGCAATGGATGTGGAAATGAATCAAATGCATCAATGTGTAGAACTGTTTACATAATTTGTAACAATCAATTGTTCACAAACACTTCAGGCATTCCTTATCTTAAACAAAAAGACCCCTTTGAAGAA
Source organism: Psammomys obesus (assembly GCF_907164565.1). Lineage (NCBI taxonomy): Eukaryota > Metazoa > Chordata > Mammalia > Rodentia > Muridae > Psammomys > Psammomys obesus. The sequence goes on from NW_026587556.1 coordinate 4,498,646, forward strand.
TTTTTTTTAAAAGCAAACCAAACCAGACAAAAACAATAGCCAAAACAAAACAAACAAACAAACAAACAAACAAAACCCAACCAAACAAAGAGGAGTCCATTAACAGTCTGAGGCCCAGAAACACAGGTTCCATTATATATGAGGAGGCAGTTGCTTACATTCAGGGCCAGTTTAAAAATCTGAAGAAAAGATACCAAAGAGTTTTACACCCTCTTCACTAGCACTACAAACACCAAAAATGTGCGGTTTGGTTTTGGTACTGTTACAGATGTCATAATTAAAAACAACTTGAAGCAGTGGTTCTCAGCCTTCCTAAGGCTACAACCCTTTAATACAGTTCCTAGTGTTGTGGTGATCCCTAAATGTAACATTGTTTTTGTTGTTACTTCCTAACTGTAATCTTGTTGCTGTTATGCATAATCTGTGTTTTATGAGGTCTTAGGCAACCCCCTAAAAAAGTTGTTTGGTTTCCACCAGGATGAGGTCGTGACCCACAGGTTGAGAACCACTGAGGTCAAGGAATATAGACTTTATTGTGAGGGTGACCTGAGAAAAAGTTCCTGCAACGTTGAGTGTGGAGAAAAGACATCTCTTTTCCTTGAGAGAGTTGCAGGCATGATGGGATCTGAGAATGGGAGCTGCAGGGAGAATTGTAGCCCTCTTTATCACAGTCTTCTGTATTAGGGAATCTTTAATGAGCATGAGATGTTCAAGGCAGACTTCAGAATCAAAACCACTGTAAAGTTTGATTGGCTCATCGAGACATCGCTTGGCTTTTATAATCTAAAATGTTTAGGGCATATTGAAGTTGAGGTGCTACATTCCAAAACTTAAAAGTTAACTTATTTTTTCCTTATTCCTTTTAAAGATAAAACTTCAAAAGTTTCTCTTAGCAAGAGAAGAGTAACTTTACTAAACTCCCTTGCTTGCAGGGAATCTTTATGAGGACACAGTCTTAACTGTGCACACCTTGTGACTAAGCCATCTTGAAAATGTTCCTCTTACTAGGAACTGTTTGTTTTGAACTTTTGGTGTACTCAGGATGTAATATTTCCATAATTAAAACTCTTCCTGGTTATTGGGACTACATAAATACAGCTTTTCCAAGTGAAATTTTTGTTGCTGTTGTGTTTAAAGTACCATGATAGTCCTAAACAGCAGTTACTTTGGAGAGCTCAGCAATAAGCTTCTAGATCTCATTTCTTTAAGCTCATAGTTAGGTTAATCGTGTCTATGCTGATTCCTAGACGAGCAAGGAAGTAACAGAATGAAGTGAGCGGGGATGCAGACACACTCCACTCTGGACGGCCTCCTGGAAATGCAAACTGTCGAATTCGGAACCAGTGGCTTTGTTGCTGCATGTCCATCAACTTGGCCACTTTGATTCTTGCTTGTTTGTCTCAGCCTTGGGGAGTTTTGTACAAGGTACCCCTTGTTTTTTAATCTTCGTGGCCTTATTTTGTTGGGAGACATCGAAAGTGTATTAACAGCGCATGCTTTTCCTTTCTAAATGTGGCACCAAACCCCTTTTGCCACTGTTTTTAGCCGTGTTAACTGTAGAAGTAATCCTTAGTCAGTATGCTCTTTTTCTAAAACATTATATTTTGAGACTTTCTCATGTGTGCAGATTTGAATCTGTTACAGTTAGCAGCAGTATTAAAACGGTGGCTAAGGAGTTCAGGATTGCTCCTGCTTGTAGCTAATCCTTTCTGGAAATCCTGTCTTCTGTTTCTATTTCTCGCTGCTGAGTGTGCTTTACCTTTGTCTGAGGTAGGTTCAGGTAGAAGAGTTCTTTGAGAGTCCAGTTTCTTGATTTGGTAGTATTATAAAATCTAGGGTGGAGGGCTTTATGCCCTATCTATGTCTTAAGTGATATGCAGTCATAATCCAGCTTCCCTACTTGTGCTTTACTTGGGTGGAACGCTAGAGTCCTATTGAAAAATGTACAGCAAGTACTATTAAATATTGAGTACCCCTGCTCCCCTTACTAGGGAAACACATGGAGACTGAGCTGCCTACAGGCTACATCCAAGGAGGGTGTCTAGGTCCTCTCCATGCATGGTCTGTGGTTGATTCATCGGGCAGCCCAGTCTCCTTACCTAGTAAGGGGAGCAAGGGCAGTCACTGGCATGAACTCGGTTGCCTGTTCTTTGATGACATCTTCCTGGCAAGATGGCCTAACTAGGCCACAGAAAAAAAGGATCCAGACAGTCCTGATGAGACCTGATAGGCTAGGGTCAGATAGTAGGGGAGGAGGACCTCCCCTATCAGTGGAATAGGGGAGGGACATAAGGAGGAAAGAGAGAGGGAGGGTAGAATGGGGGGAAGAGGAGGAAGGGGGTACAGCTAGGATGCAAAGTGAAAGAAATGTAAATAATAATAACAATATTGAAAAAATTTAAAAAGGAAAGCAAAAAATTGAATGGATCACAGAGGGGCAGATGATAAACAAAAAGAATGTATTTTGAGGATTTCAAATCAGTAGGTTGAACAGTGTCTTTTTAGGTCCAATCTTATGGAGTTGAATCCCTTTCATATTTGATTTCAACTTCTACTCATTTAAAACAAACAAACAAACAAACAAACAAACAAAAACATGGTTGGTGATCAGCAGAACTGCTTCAGAAAGCAAGCCACAGCTGATCGATGTCATCAATGGAAGCTTCTTAGATTTCTAATTCTTACATGTTTTGGCAACTCATTGCTGCACAGACAGTGTAACTAATATCTAACAAATGTTTCTTTAAGATTAGGGAAACATGGAAGAAAAAAAAATATTGGTTTCAATGAGTGGTTAACAGTATATGGGTTGATAAAGCTTGCCCACTTTGAACTTATTTGTCTTTATTGTGTTCTATAATATAGAAACATCTGGAAATAAGAACAGGTAATATATAGTTTTCATGATTTTTCTATACTTTGGATTTAATGTAATGGTGTTGTTGATAAACTAAAACACAGAGAATCCGAATTTAATGAATTTAGAAAACTCCTTCTTTGCACCAGACCTAGACCCCTACACAGATGTTGCCGATGGGCAGCTTGGTCCTCATCTGGGTCCCCAGGTAAGGAGACTAAACCCTGACATGGACTCCGCCCCCTGCTTTTTGATCATTTTCTTTGGCAGGAATACCTCCCCAGGCCACAGGGGAAAAGAATTCACTCAGTCTTATGCACCTCAATATGCTGAGGTCGGTGGGTGGGGAACTCCTTTTTTCTGAGGACTAAGGGAAAGGGCCAGAGGGGGAACAGTGAGGGAGGGGGCTATGACCAGAATGTAAAATGAATAAATAAAAATTAAAATAATAAAAAATTTCCTCTTTCTTCAACCCAATACCTTTCTGTCTCTTGTTCAGCTGAGTGTCTGGTCAGGTGTATGAATTATTTTGCAACTGAAAAAAATTTTTCTCAGATATTATCAGTCTCTGTTTCAGAATAAATATAGTCTTATCTATAATCTCAATTAGATAAGGCTCTAAAGATCTAAAGATTTTTTTTTTTTAAGGGCTCTCTCAGCTCTAACATTCTTGTTTGTTCTAAGAAACCCTGAAGGCAGATGAAGTCAAACTTCTGGAACCTGATTACACAATTTAAAAATCAGTTTATGCTCCTATTTCATTTTCCTCCCTTCTGCTTCGTACCTTCTACTCACTCTTCTCATAAATTCCTCCAGGCAGAGAAATGAGATATTAACAGGCAGCATTAGTGAAATGTGTGGCGTGAGGAGTTAGAACTGTTGATATAAAAAAGATCTCTCAGATTCATTCTAAGTCCACCTTTTAAACAGCAGCGTTAGTGAGATGTGTGAAGGAAGAGGTTGGAACTGTTGATGGAAGATCTTTCAGGCTGATTACAGATTCCACCTCCTTACGCCGACCAAAATAGGATAGCTGGAAAGCTACCACGCTTCCCCTAGTGTTGTTTAACTAGCAAATGCTTTATTCAAATAATCCATTAGTTTCCCAGCCCAGCAGTCACCGCTGATGTTTTGCTTTCCAAGCTGGAATAGTCATTCCTAAACAAGCCGTCTTGGCACTCCTCCTCCCCCACGGAGTGAGGCCTGCTGCTTTCCCTCCAGCGCAGCCATCACACCCACATTCCTCTACTTGGTGAAATCCAGAAAAAAGGAAGCGAAGATGTGCAGGCTTGGGATACTTAGCTGTCTTAACCTGGCACCTTCTACTCACAAAGGAAATCTGACCTTTCTATAAAGATCTCCTGATTGTACAGTCTGAACCAACCTAGAGATCTGTGGGACTCTGCAGTGTCAGCAGCTCCTGGGCCATACATTATTCCAAACACAATTCTTTTATAGTTTTGACTGAGAGCCAGTATCTGCTTCCAGCTAGACGCAATGACTGCTCATTCTGTCCTAGAACTTTCTCTTCTCTTCAGCTGACGGAAGCAGAGCTCTGGAGTCCTTAACTATCCTGGGGAATATAATGACTCAGCTCATAGCACTGAGTCTAGGGAGCAGTCTTCAGAGTTGCCGTGCCCAGTATTTGCTGTCCTGGCTCTACAGTTTGTCACAGCTGTCTTAATCAGGGTCTAGAGGCACAAGACTAGAAAGAATGCGCACACCCTTGCCTTTGTTGATTTTAGTGGAAATATTTTGAATTCTGCTTATTTAATATAATGTTAGCTCTGAGTTTGTCACTTACAGCTTTTTACAGATTTTCTGTGAAGGAACATTGAGAGTTTTTCAAATACCTGTTTTGTGTTTCCTGAGAAGATAAATTGATTGTCATTTTTGAAATTATTAATGTGATATATTAGAGTTACAGAATCACATTTTATTAGGTATTTTTTGCTGTGATAAAATAATTTATGAAAACAAAGGAATTTATGGAAGAGTTTATTTTGGCTTATGGTTCCACACTGAGAATCCATGATGGTAGAGACATGACAGATAGAAGTCATGTCACATTTTCTTTCTGTTTTAAATTTTATCTATCTTTTTAAAACTCTATCTATCTATCTATCTTTATCTATCTATCTATCTATCTATCTATCTATCTATCTATCTATCTAT
>NW_026587556.1:4503687-4572271 GCF_907164565.1 Psammomys obesus
TATCTATCTATCTATCTATCTATCTATCTATCTATCTATCTATCTATCTATCTAATCATTTTACAGCCTGATCCTAGTCTCCCCTCTTCTCCTAGTCCCACCCTCATGTTCCCTCCACCCATTCACCTCTCTCATTCTTCTCAGAGAAGGGGAGGTCCCCAAGGGGTACCAACCTACCCTGGCACCTCAAGTCATGGCAGGACTAAGTGCATCCTTTGCCACTGAGGCCAGACAAGGCAACCCAGCTAGGGGAAATGATCCAAAGGCAGGCAACAAGGTCAGAGACAGCCACTACTCCAGTTGTTAGGGAATCCACATGATGACCAATCTGCTAAATATGTGTAGGGGATCTAAATCCAGCCCATGCATTCTCTTTGGTTGGTGGTTGTGTGGATCAGGTGTGAGTAAAGAAGAGGTAAGAGGTGGAGGAGTGGGGGAGGGAGAGAGAATGGAAATTGGTAGGCACATCTCTGGGACAAAGGAGGCTCCTGGGAATCTATGGGCGTGACCTTAGTTGAGACTACTAAAAGCAGGGGGTTATGGAGCCTGAAGTTGTTACCTCTCATAGCCAGGTTGGAGTGGAGGAAGGGCAATACCCACCCACCCATAAAACCTCTGACCCAAAATTTTTTTTTGTCTACAAGAAGTAGAGGGATAAAGATGGAATAGAGATTGAGGAAATGGCAAACCAATGACTGACCCAACTTGAGACTCACCCCATGGGAGAGAGCCAACCCCAACACTATTAATGATATTCTGCTATGCTTGCAGATGGGAGCCTAGCATAACTGTCTTCTGAGAGGCTTCATCCAGCAGCAGATCCAAACAGACGGAGAGACCCACAGCCAAGCAATAGGTAGAGCTCGGGGAGTTTTGTGGAAGGAATGGAGGAAGGATTGAAGGAGCTGGAGGGATCAAGGACACCACAAGAAGACCTACAGAGTCAACTAACGTGTCACATCTTCAACTGCAAGCACAAAGCAGAGAGAGTGAACTGGACGTGTGCCAAAGAGGCTATAAACTCTCAAAGTCTGGCCCAAAGTCATACTTCTTCCAGCATGTCTCCAATTCCTAAAGGTTCCAAAATCTTCCCAAACAATACCACCAAATGGAAACCAAATGTTGAAATGCCTGAGCCTAAGGGGAAAATTTCTCATTCAAACCATTATATGTGCTGAACCATCCTTACATTTCCAGAATGAAGCCTGCTTGGCCCTGGCGAAGGGTCTTTTGAAATTTTTAGCTTAATTTGTCTAAATTTATTTTATTGATAATATTCCCATGCATGCTTATAAAACAAAAGCATATAATTGTCCTTGTACAATTTTGATATCAGTTTAATCCTGGCTTAAAGAAAAAAAAAATCTCACTGTGCAATCTGTAATGCATCGCAATATGTCCCACAGTATACCCTTTTACCTGAACAGCTTTACTTGCAAATATTCATTACAATGAGTCGTTGGTAAGGTTTGAGACTACTGGCTTCTGCTACACTATCTATACTGGATCCTCAGGAGGACTTCCCTTGGATATCCTGTGGTTGCCCTATGTCATAGATGTCCCAGTGCTTTGCTACTGCAAGACTGGACTCTTCACATACTCCAGCAGTTCATATATAAGGTAGAATTTGAAACAGGCCAACTCAAAGCCTTGGATATGGGCCTTAGTGCTCTCTGCGTTGGTCAGCCCAACGGCTCTCCTGCTTTGCTGGTAGTGTGGTGGAACTGGCCCAACCCTTCACTGGCTGCAGTACTTGGGAGAGTGACCTCATGCCTCACTTGGACTTTTTCTTTTTTGTTGGAAAACTTATTACTGCTTCAATCTCATTGCTTCTTGTAGATCTATTTGTGTAGTTTATATTTGGCTAGTTTAATTTTAATAACACACCAGTTTCTGGAAATGTATCCATTTTAATATTTTCTACTTTGCTAGAATTTATATTTTTAAAGGATTACCAATAATCCTCTAAACTTGTTTGGTATCTGTTGTAGTTTTTCCTTTTTATTTCTAATTTTATTAATTTATATTTAGTCTTCTTTTCTTTGGGCTAGTTTGGCTAATCGTTGTTGATCTTGTTTATCTTTTCCTTAATTCTTTGCATTATTTTTTGGTTTTCATGTCACTAATTTCTGTCCCTATATTTATTATTTCACTCCTTTTATTGAATTGGGTTTAGTTTGCTCTAATTTGTGACATTTTGCTGCATCAACAAGTTATTTATTTCAAATTTCTCTGATTTTTAAAAAAAAACATTATTTGTTTGGGGTTGCTCTTATGCTTGTATTTTGATGCTAATTACTGGCCATCAAGATCTGATTACTGCCCAGATATAACTATCCTTGTTGTGTAAACCTGCCTAAGACATTATGCCTGATTGGTTGATTAAAAGGCCTAAAACCTGGGCAGAGTAGAATAGGGTAGGCAGGGCTAAGGCTCCTTTGCTTTGGGAAGAGGAGAACCATGGGAAGAAGACAGAAAGACAGGAAGAGAGGAGGAAGAAGGATTCCATGATGAGCTAGTGTGGAGAAGAAACCATGTGGGCCAAGAGGAAGGAATCCAAGGATGGTGTGGATGGAGGAAACACCACGATGAAAAATGTAAGAAAGTGCTTATAAGATTATGGATGGAAGGTAGCCCAGATAAGAATGGTTAAGGTGGATGGCATTGGATTGGGGCTGGGAAGTGGATGGTGAGGTTATTGAGACAGCATAGGTAAAAAATCTGGCCAGCCCAAAGTAAATAAGGCAATTATAAAATTTAACAGGTGTCTGTGTCTTATTAATTGTGATAGCAGGCAAAATAGTACTTTTATAATTAGCCAAATAATAAACATTTGTTAGGTCATACCATTTAATATTCAACAACAATTATTATTTTTTGGAGAATTTTATGCACAACATTGTTTATAGCCTCTAACACTTCCAACTCCTCCTGTGTCCCCTAAGTTCCAAGTTTATGACATCTTATTCTTTAATTATCACACACATTTATCATCTTCCTCCCTCTCTCTTTCCCTCCTTCCCTTTCTTTGTTTTTTTCTTTGTTTCTTCCTTTCTCTCATCTGTCTATATTCTTCTGAGTTCATTTACTATGCTTCATATGTACATATATTTAGGGCTGACCACTTGGGATGTTATAACCTACCCGGAGAAGAATGGTTCTCCCTCTTAAGCCGCCAATAATTGCCAAAAATTGTTCACCTGGAGATGAGGTTCCGTGAGATTTCCCCCATTTGTGTTGACATATCAGCTGATGTTGCCATTATGCAGGTTTTGTTTAGGAAAGCACATTGTTAAAATTTCACTGGCACAATTCCCTGTCATATCTTGTCACAGACATGCGCATTCTCTAGTTCTTACATGGATCTCTGTCCCACCTTCTGTGATGTTCCCTGACTCTTAGGTTTAGGGGTTCTGTAGATGTATCAAATGGGCTGTCCGTACCATATTCAGTTTTTCTCTGTGTTTTGACCGGTTATGTGATGGTTTCCATCTGGTGTAAATAAAATGCTCCTTGGTGGGTGGGGGGGGGTGCTACTTTCATCTGTGTGAATATAAGAATAGGTATTGAGAATTCAGGTAGGAATTATAGTGGCTTAGGAAATGAGCAGTAATATGTTCTCTTCTAGGGTCCATGACCTCACCAGCCATAAGTAGTTGGTTACATCTATGACTCTAGGAATCAATTTTATCTTTTAAGTGGAACTTAAGTCTAATTAGGTCGTGGTTGGTTACTTCCAACATAAAAGGATTGAGTAGATATTGCCATGCTCATCCATGTTGCTGGTTTATTGACTTTACAGCTTTGTAGGACTTTTAATTGCTTTCCTACCTTGGAAGCTTGCATAGCACCTATGAATTCTATGAAAACTGGTTGCTCTTAAAAGAGGAGGCCCTCAGGTTAGTTTCATCTCGTCCCTTCTAAGTCCTGTATCCAAAGTATGTGATAGCTTCAACAATAGGATCTTACCTTCAATTTCTGGGAGATAACCATGGCAAACAGCAATAGCCTATTTTTATTTTGGGCATCTATTTAACTCCTCTGGCCAAGGACTCAGAGGCAGGTCCCATACATTGTACTGAGGTTTTTGTCAGATAGTTGGTGGTTATGGGAGGTAGGGGATTTATTACCCTAAGTAATATAACTTATTTTCAACTATTATATGTGTAATGGTTTTTTTTTTCCTCATTAGTTTAGTGAATCAAGAACAGGTGAATCAATTAAATAGTCCTATATCCCCTAAGGAAATAGAAGCAGGCATCAAAAGTCTCCCATCCCAAAAAAGCCCAGGGCCAGATGGTTTCAGTCCAGAATTCTACCAGACTTTCAAAGAAGAGCTGACATCAATACTCTTCAAACTATTCCACAAAATAGAAACAGAAGGAACACTATCAAACTCATTCTATGAAGCCACGGTTACCTTGATACCTAAACCTCACAAAGACCCAACAAAGAAAGAGAATTTCAGATAAAGTCTCTTCCAAAAATTTTCTCCATTTCTCTCTTAATAGTACCTGAGTCCTACTATCTTCCTTCTCTCTCATGTTCCTATTTTAATTTCATGGCCTTTGCAGTTACCGAAGGTTACCTACTCACATCTAAAGATTTTGAGCTAAGAACCATAAATAAGAAAGATCAGGTGGCATTGGTCCTTCTGAGTCTGGGTTACCTCACTCACTGAAATGTCTTGTAATTCTATCCATTTGCCTTCATATTTTATGATTTTGTATTACTTACAGCTGAATAGAAGTCCAGTGAATATGTGTACTCTTCCATTATATATTCATCAGTTGAATGACTTTAGGTTGTTTTATAGCTATTATGCATAGAATGTCCATGAACATGACTAAGCAAGCATCTGGGGAATAGAATGGTGAGTTCTTTTGGGCACATGCTAACCAGTGGCATAGCTGAATCATATGAGAGTTCTGCTCTTATCTTCTTGAGAATTCTCCACATTAATTTCCAGAGTTGCTGTGCCAGTTTGCAACCCTACAGTTAATGAGGATTCTCTTTTCCCCACATCTTCATCACCATTCGTTGCCATTTGTTTTCTTAACATAGACATTCATAGGTATAAACTTTTCTCTTAGAAGCATTTTCATTGTATTCTATAGGACCTTGTACATTTTACACTCAATTCTAGGAATTTTTAATTACTCTTCTTCCTCCAGGTTTCTTCAATGAGTCATTTGCCATTCAATACTGTGTTTTCAAAGTCCATGAGCTTGTGCATGTTCTGTGGTTTCTCCTGTTATTTACATTTAGTTGTAATCTTTCATGATCAATTAGAATATAAGAATTTATTCTAAATTTCCTGTGTGGAGACTTGCTTTGTGTACTAAAATGTGGTGTATTTTAGAGACAGCTCTGTGGGCTTCTGAGAATATGTTTTTGGGCCAAATATTCTGTAGCTGTTAAGCCCATTTGATATGTAACATCCTTTGTATGTAATATTTCTTGGTAATGTTTTTTTGTCTATTGTGAGAATAGAGTGTTGAGGCCAACACTGTCATGTTGAGGTTTTTTTTTTTTTTGGCACCTTTACACCCAGTAGTGTTTGTTTTATAAAACTGGGTGTGCCAATACATGCTGCATGTAATTTTAGAGTTGTAATATCTAATGATTACTTGTTCCTTTATTAACTATGTAGTGACTTTATTTATATCTTCTGACTAATTTTGTTGTCTGGATTGTCTCATTAGAATTGATACACCCACTTTTTATAGTTCCATTAGCTTAGAATATTTCTTTTATATGTTGGGAAAAACACCAAAAATTATTCAAAAGAAGAATAAGGTACTAAATGCTGGAGAAATTCAATCAGTAGCACCTCTGAAAGACTACTGATACTAGGTCCTATATGGTTTTATTTTATTTTTGATATTATAATTGCAACATTTCTCCATTCCCCTTCCTCCTTCCAAATCTATATATCCCTCTCTACTCTCCTTCAACTTCATGATGCTTTTTTACTAATTGTTTTTCACCAATTATTGCTACATACATATATGTATATAAACATATACTTCTAAACAGAACCTGTTCAATACATATAATGATACCTGTATTTATGTTTTCAGGGCTTACCATTTGGTTCTGGACAAACAATTGATGAACTTTTCTCTGGAGAAAACCACCTCTCCCACTTCCAGCTTTGTTCAGTTGCCTGTAAGTTCTTTGTGTAAGGTCGAGGCCTCATGAGCTTTTCAACATTCATTTTGGCATGTTCATTGGTGTCGTCCTTGTTCAGCTCAAGATTGGGCCGTCCTTTTGTTAAGATTTTGTGAATGTAGCTTCTGACATTACTAGGAGACACCTTAGAGCAAACCCCTTCATCTTCTGGCTTACAGTATTTCCACCCCGTCTTCCATAATGTTCCCTACGCTTTAGTGTAGGAGTGTTTTGTAGTTGTATCCATTGAGGATGGCTTCCACAACTATGCATTTTTGGTTCACTGTGTTTCTCTGCAGTGGGCTCTATTTGTTGCAAAGAGAAGGTTCCTTGATGAGGGGTGAAGACTACACTTACCTATGAAGACAAGAATAAATGTGTATAGATGGTTGTTAGCAATTATGCTGGTCTAGCAAATCAGAGTTTGTAGAGTCTTCTCCCATAACTTCAGTAATGCTGAATCGTTAGCTAGGTTTCCATTTCTAGGCATGATTTCCCTCTTGTTGAGTGGGTCTTAAGTCCAGTCAGAGAGCTGTTAGTTACTGACAAGTATGTATGTTCCTACTGCATCCCTGGGGTCACTGGTATCAGGCTGGTCACTGTTGTGGTTAACAGACATCATAGCTGGGTAGGGCTATTGCTTCCCTGCCTCCTTTGGAATCTTGCATGGTGCCTTCTGGTACCATGAAAGTTTGTCCTCAGGGAATGGACATTCAGGTCATGTCCAGCTAGGGGTCTCTGGGGGCTATACCTGAAATACATAAAATATATTCTGTAAAAAAATATGTATATATGTATGTATGCATGTATGTATGTATACAGGTGTCTTCAGCAATAGGGCCTTACATTTCACCTCTGTTGGGTAACCAAGAGCAACTGGAATTGCCTTATATTTTGGGAGTCTCTTAGTCCTGGCCAACAACTCATAAGAGGGCTTCTCATGACTGGTATTTTGGTTTTGTTAGGTAGTCTTTGACTCTTTGAGGGACCACCATCAGCTTCATCAAATGAGAAAAGTTCATTAGACGTGTATGTACATATTTGTATGTGGAAGTACGTGTATTCTAACTTTTTGCAAGTTAGTATGCCTCTTTTTTAGATATTCCTATTGTTCTTTTACACTCTTCTCACCTTCTTTTTTATTTACCTTTGTATCCTTCCATAAGAAGTGCCCTTTCTCATTTCTTTTATCAGACCACTTGTTCCCTGCAATTTCTCCTTACTCCCGCCCTCCTTTTGTATTTATCTCCCTAACGAGGCCCCGTTTCCCATTTTCCTGATCAGATTGCTTATATACTGCTGTTCTTCTCTCTATTTCTCTACCAGGCCCCTATCCTGGCAATGGTCTCATTTTTCTTTTCTGTCTTCTGACGTTATTACAGGATATGTATTCACATCTGAAGATTTGGAGCTAGAAGTCTCCAACATGAGAGAATACGTGACAGCATTTCTGAGTCTGGGTTACCTCATTCAGTATGATCTCTAGTTCCATCTGTTAACCTGAAAAGTTCATGATTTTATCTTTCTTTACAGCTGAAATATTCCATAGTGTATATGACCACATTTTCATTATCTGTAGGACATTTAAGAGCTTTCCTAGCTATTGTAAATAGAGAAGCAATGGATGCGGCTGAGAAAGTATGTGTTGAGTGTTTAGAATATCTATTTCCATCCTTTTACCCTAAAGCTGTGTTTGATGTGTCATTGAGGCATCAAAAACTGTCGTATTAAAGCAATATATAAGGCTGCTCATTTGATTGGAGAATTCAGACAATTAGCATTCAGAGTTATTACTGAAAAATGTGCATTAATTTCTGTTATTTTGTTATATTAGTATTTTTCTGTCATTTGCTTGTTTACTGCCCTGATGTCATCTATTCTTCACAATGCACTTTGAATGTGCTCTTTGAGAAAACTGATCAGTAACAACAACAAGAAAATGACTGGAGATATGGTTCAACAGTTGTGTACTGCTCTTGTAGATGACTTGAGTTTGGTTCTCAGCACCCATGCTGGGCGGCTTCTACTCCAGGGAATCCACTGCCTCTGGCTACTGTGAGCATAAGAACTCACCTGTACCGGCCCAATATACAGGCCTAAATTCATACATAGTTTGAAACAGGAAAACGGAAAAAAACAAAGCAGGACAAAGCTCATCCACAAAATTGACTGTCTTGCCTTAGAGCTTCTACTGTTGCAACAAAAAACATGATGATAAAAAAAAAAACCAAAAAACAAACAAACAAAAAAAAACCAAACAAACATGATGATCAAAAAGCAAGTTGGGGAGGAAAATGTTTATTCAGCTTACACTTCCAGATCATAGTCCATCATTAAGGGAAACCAGAATAAGAACTCAACCTGGGCTGTAACCTGGAGGCAAGAACTGATGCAGAGGCCATGGAGGAGTGCTGTTTACTGTTCTGCTTCGTACAGTTTGCTCAGCCTGCCTTCTTATAGAACTCAGGACTAGTAGCCCAGAGATGGCATCACACACCAGGTCCTTTCCCATTTATCACTAACTAAGGAAATACCTTACAGCCGGATCTTATGAAGGCATTTTCTCAACTGAGTCTCCTTCCTCTCTGGTGACTCTAGCTTGTGTCAAGTTGACACATAAAACCAGCCAGTACATTGACATTAGATATTAAATAAGGAAAATACAAAAGTAAAGGAAAGAGAGCCGAATCAGGTTGTGTCTTGCCTGGATGCTGGTCCCAGCTTCCACCCCTGGGTGGTCTTTTATAGGTTGGGTCCCTGATACTGGTCATGCCTCTGAGCATTGTTTCCTGGAGTTGCAACATGTGCGTGCAGTCTGTGTTTATGTGTTCCTCTCTAGACTATGGTAAGTGTTCCCCTTGCTGAAACCAACTATTTCTTAATCAGAGTTTGGAGCCTGTCTAGAAGCATTCAGCAGCCAAGTCTTCACCGCATACTTCTTTGTGACATTTGCTCTGCATTTTCAGAGTGTGTGATTCAGAGAGAGTTTTGACTCTAAGGTCCTAAACTGTCTGATTCAGGAGGAGTCTTTCAAGCACAGTTTTTCTTGTGTCATTTTCATTTGTTGTTATGCATGCTCTGCCCACCCCCTTTTACTCTTCTCTTCCTTGTTCCTTAAAATGTCTGTTTCTAAAAGTACAGTGTATGTTTTCTGAAACTCTTAAGCTATGGTTCTGACCTTCCCCAGTTAGCCCCTCACTGGGAGAAGAGGGTTCTCTAGTTGGGGCTAATGGCTCAGGAGCAGATTCTGAATTCTAGATCCTTTTTTATCTACTTTAGAAAGTTTCCTATTTTTAACTTTACTACTGAGACTAATGGTTTTCCATCTGACCCTACTTCTTAGGATGGCTGCTGAACAGTGAACCCCAGATTACCCACAGAGGACTCAGCAGTCCATGCAGAGGTATTATTTGTCATTATCTACAGTTAAATTTCCTCCTCCAAGCAAAGCATTGCTTCTGTGAATATCCTTAGCATGTTGTATTATTGATTTCTTGTTGCTATGACCAAATGCCTAGTAGAAGCAACTTAATGGAGCAAAAGTGTATTTGAGCTCACAGTTAAAGGGGTACAATCACTATGGCAAGGAGGGCTTAGCAGTATGAGTGAGGTTGCTTGACATATTACATCTGCAGTGTTGAAGCAGAGAGTATGAACAAGAGGAAATGGACCTGGGCAATAAAACTTCAAGGCCTATCCCTATGACCTACTTCCTCCAGTGAAGCTCTATTTTCTAAAGGTAACAAAACATTTCCAACAAGAAATACCAACTGCAAATGAAGCTTTCAAATATGAGTCTATTAAGGACATTTCACATTCAAACCACCATGCCCAGTCACATGTGAGGCTAGGATTTACTGAGAAAAGTCTAAGCATTTTTTAAAATCATGGCCCTTTAAAGCAAGGTTGAGGACTGAGCTCAGTAGGTAAAAGCAGTTGAACAGCTTTTTTTTTTTTTTTTTGAGTCAGACAAAAATGAATATCTATTTCTTCCAGCTTTCTTCAAATATCTGATGAGAAGTATATCCCAGGTGCAGTGTCAGGCACTGGAAAAATACTTACCTTGTTGTAAGACACTAGGGAGTCGAAGGAAGAGGATAGGAATAGGAAGAGACTAAGAACAGAGTCAAGATAGGGCCAAGGACAGGGTACACCTGTGTTCCAGATGTAAACAATGAACAAATGTTAAGTTGAAAGTCTGGGCACTGAAAAAGAAGTGCTGACATTGGGAAAATAATAAATGCTCTGAAGTTTCAGCACCATTGAAGAGCTCTAACACTTTACTGCCAAGGTTTCATTCTCTGTATTCTTTATGTATCGTGTCATTCTGTTCTTGAGACTGGAAAATTGCTGACTGATTACTTTCTGGCTAGATTCTTTTTTGCTACATACAAACTTCTTTCTTGTAATTAAAACCAGGTTTCCTGTTATGGTTTGCTTTATATTCAGGTAGCACTTGGCCATCTGGAATGAGCTTGTTGAGTTGAGGCAAACTTCCCACCCAGAATGTATGTTTTCATGCTTCTTTTGTCTGGTATTGAAGGGGAGACCAGGAGGTAGCTGCAGCAAATTCAGCAATTTTATTTTGCACAGGAAGATTCAATTGGCTTCTTGAGAGAATACACTGAGGTGCTTCCTGTGTGCGAGAAAGAAAAATAAGAAACCTTCTAAGCACTGTGGGGAAGGACTGAAAGGACAGCTGATCAAGTCAGAAGTAGATCCGTCATTCTGAAGAGCATGGTACATCATGGAAGTAGGAAGAGCACTAGTTGAACTAGGAATGAGACCATTGACTAAATAAGAAAGAAGATCAGTGAGTGAATTATGAGAGAATAATAAACTGAGTTTGGAAGAAGATTGTTGACTGAAATGGGACAACACCATCTGAATTTGGAAGAACATTACTGCATTGGGCAGAAAATCACTGAGTAAAATGGAAAAGATATCAGTAACTGATGAGGGAAGGAGATCAGTGAGTTGGGAAGAACACTGACTGAATTGAGGAGAAGAATGCAGAATAAGCCAGGAGGAGTACATTGACTGTATTATGAAGATAATGGAGGGAACTGAACGAGACAACAAAGATTGAATTGAACAGGAGATCACCCACCGAATTGGGGAAGGGGATCACTGGCTAAGGAGGTACAAAAAACCAAACACTTAATTAAGAAGGAGACTGCTCACTGAATTTCAAAGGAGTCATTCACAGAATCCATAAGAAGACCATGACTGAAGTGAGACAGTGATCATTTTCTGAATTAGAAAGATCACGCATTGGATTGTGAAGGGAATAACTTAATGAATTGGGAAGGAGATCACAGAGTGAGATGCCAAGGAGATCACTGATGAAAATGGGGAAAAGGTCATGGAATCCAGAAGAGCACTGATAAACTTGGAAGAAAAACACTGAATTTGGAAGGACATCAATGACTGAATTGGAAAGATGTCACTTAGTGAATTCAGAAATTGATCACTGAGTGAACTGGCAAGATCACTGGCTGAACCAGAAAGGAAATACTTGACTGAAGTGAGAAGGATAACACAGACTAAATAGGTAAGTGAATATCTGAGTTGGAAAAATCCCTCACAGAACTGGGGACAATAATCTCTCATTACATTGAAGAGATCATTGACAGAGATGCAACAGAGGTAAAATAAAAAAGCTTCAGTAACTCACAAGGTATATTCAAGATGTCCTATTTGTCCCAAACACAACCCTGGGACACAATGGCATTACCTTTATGGAACATGCCTTTTGAAACTGACAATTTGATTCTATCCAAATGTCTCCAGCACAATAATATAAATTTGTCTTGATGCTAATCTATATGTTTTACCATTGGGTTGAAGGCTCCCATTTTATGGAAGCCACTGCCTTAGCTGTAAGGAAAACTGGGTTAGAGACAATTACTCCAGCTTAGGGCACTCCTGTTAAAGTGTATGGTGATTCTGGAACTCATTTTTCTGGACAAGCGTTTAAATGTATCTGCAAAATATGGCCTATTACACAGCGTATTCACTGTACCTATCATTGTCAATCCTCTGGAATGGTTGAATGAACAACCGGCACTATGAAAAGTAGTTGGCAAAAGTAACTGAAGCTTCCAGCCTTCCTTGGCCAAAAGACTCCCAGCAGCTCTCTATCCCTGTTGCAAAACATCAGCTGTCTCTTTTTGACATACCCCCTCAATGCCCTGTGAGAATGTATGAAGGATTTTTTATGGGCCACTTCTGCTCAAGGAGGACATTATATATTATTGCAAGGGACTTATGTAGATTATAGGTAGAAATTCAAAATTGGATGCAGAATCTTTCCACCATGAGCTCCTGGGAGAGGACAAACTAAACAAACTAAAGCCGGGTGATTTTGTGTTTGGAAAAGATCTTTCATAAAAAATTCCACTCAGACTCATTGGAAAGGAGCTCATCCCATATTTAAACTGCTTCCTCTGGACTTCAGAAAGGTTGGGCAATACTCACTTTCAAGTATGTTGTCAACCAAGAGCCATAAGTGACTGAACTCCAAACCCTAATTCACATAGATAACTACATATATATATCTTCCAGAAATTTTCTGAAAAGCCTAGAATTTAGTATAGGAAATCTCTTTAGATGCTAAATACAATGCAGTTCTTAAAAGTTTTAAATTATGCCCTTTTCTTAGCCATGTTTTTGTTATGTCTGTTTGCTTATCCAAATCACCTAGCTTACTTGAACTGGCTCTTTGTGTTTGGAAAGATTAGAAATTTTCAATGCCTCCAGGAAATAATTTCCTCATATATAATTTGGATGAAATGGAAATTTTTAGGTTTTGTATTGGTAAAGTCCAAATTTAAATTTACTCAAATAATTTCCCTTTGGGGGTATCTATATTTATATATTTTGGTTATACACAAGCTGTATAAGCAAAGTGACAGCAATTTTTTCCACTTAAAAAAAAAAGAATTCTAACTAGGTCTAACAAATTAGATAACTGTGTTAACACTGATGTCGGAAATGATAAGATACAAAAAATTCCTGGATATAATGGTAAATCTTTGTTCACTGTCACAGCACAACCTATGTAATTGATTATTTGTCTTGTGAATAACCACATAGGTATAGCTTACTTCCAGATGATGTAGATACTGCTCTCAAGCCAGGAAGTCTCTGGAAAGGCTCTCTTTAGAATAGACTTCCAGCTACGTATAAGTAACTTGAAGTGGAAGTTTCCGGTTTCCTGCAAGACTCAGGTTTGTCAAGTGGTGTTTTGCTGCAAGCTGGGCACGTGATGTTTTGCTGGAGGCTGACTTGTGAGAGGACATGTGATGTTTTGCTGTGAGCTCTCTCTTGAGAGGGGCATGGCTTTAGCCAGCTGAGAGCATCTGGGGGTGGACTCTGAGCAGAGGAGATATGTAGAGGCCCACGCACAGTGAGAGATGGCTTTTTGGATCCACATTGCTGTCACTGTGTTGATCTTTGTGCTTCGACATTTGAATTTGCAGAGAGAAACATTCCAGAGAACTTCTCAGGGCAATCCAACTGAGTCTTGTGGCTTTTGCTGGCTTCCTGTTATTGGCCTTTGGACTGCTGATATCCTGATGACTGAGTTTAGTAATCCCCTAAAGACCCATCGACCCTAATCAGCAGGAAATAGATAGAAGAGGTCTACAGCCCTTTTCCTTACCAATCTCCTACCTAAGGTGTGTGTGTGGGGAAGTAAAGGTGTTTAAGAACCCTAAATAAAGTAGGTTTGATAAAAAAAAAAATGTAAGCAAACAGTAACCGTTACTTTATTGACTCCTATGTGTGATACCCAGAAAATTTGTGTTGACCCTTTTTTACCAAATTGTAAAAGCACTACAAGTCTCTAATAGCAACAGCATTTATTGTAGATTAATTAAAATTGTCCAAATTCTAAAGCCCAGGGAGAACTTACTGAAAATACAAGTTCTGGGCTAGAAATCCTAGAAAAAGCTAAGTTCAATGCAAACACAAGAAAGACATTATTTAGAAAAGAACTCACTTTCAAACATAAGGCATAAAGAAATCATGTTATTTCAATAAGAGGGAAAGGATGGGAAACTCTTTAAAGGGAAAGTGACATGTTACATAAAAGAGTTAAAAACAATATATATGTATAGATACATATATACATATATAACTATTATAGAGAAAAAATACAAAGAATGATTTCTTTTTTAAATTGATTTTTTATTGATTACAGTTTATTCACTTTGTATCCTAGATATAGGCCCCTCCCATAATCCCTCCTAATCCCATTCTCCCTCCCTCATCTCCTCCCATGCCCCTCCCCAAGTCCTCCGACAGGGGAGGTCTTCCTCCCTTTCCCTCTGACCCTAGCATATCAAGTTTGGATATATGCCTAGGAGTAGTATAGCTGGATCTTGAGGAAGCACTATTCCTAATTGTCTGAGAAAGCGCCAGATTGATATCCAGAGCAGTTGTACAAGTTTACATTCCCACCAGCAATAGAGGAGGGTTCCCCTTTCTCCACATTTTTTTCCAGCATGTATTGTCACTTGAGTTTTTGATCTTGGCCATTCTGATGGGTGTAAGGTGAAATCTCAGGGTCGTTCTGATTTGCATGTCCCTGATGACTAAGGACATTGAACATTTCTTTAAGTGTTTCTCTGCAATTCAGTTTTCATCAATTGAGAATTCTCTGTTATCTCTTTACCCAATTTTTAAGTTGGATACTTGATTTGTTGCTTTTTAACTTCTTGAGTTCTTTATATATTTTGGATATTAACCCTCTATTAAATATAGGAGTAGTGAAGGCTATTTCCCAGTCTGTAGGCTGTCATTTTGTTCTGACGACAGTGTCCTTTGCTTTACAGAAGATTTTCAGTTTCATGAGGTCCCATTTATTGATTGTTGGTCTTAGAGCCTGTGCTGTTGGTGTTCTGTTCAGGAAGTTGTCTCCTGTGCCAATGAATTCTAGGCTGTTCCCCACTTTTTCTTCTAACCGATTTAGAGTATCTGGTTTTATATGTTGAGGGCTTTGATCCACTTGTACTTTAGTTTTGTGCAGGGTGATAAGTATGGATCTATTTGCATTTTTTCTACATGTATACATCCAGTTAGACCAGCACCATTTGTTGAAGATGTTGTCTTTTTTCCATTGTATGGTTTTGGCTTCTTTTTCAAAAATACGTATCCATAGTGGTGTAAGTTTATTTCAGGGTCTTCTATTGGATTCTGTTGATCCTCCATTCTGTTTCTATGCCAGTACCATGCAGTTTTTGTTAATATTGCTCTGTAGTACAGCTTGAGATCAGGGTTAGAGATACCTCCAGACAATCTGTTGTTGTGCAGGATTGTTTTGGCAATTCTGCATTTTTTGTTTTTCTATATGAAGTTGAGAATTTTTCTTCCAAGTTCTATAAAGAATTGTGTTGGTATTTTGATTGAATTGCATTGCTTTGAATCTGTAGATTGCTTTGAATCTGTAAATTGCTTTTGGCAGGATGGTCATTTTCACTATATTAATCCTACCGATCCATGAGCATGGGAGATCTTTCCATCTTTTGATATCTTCTTCAGTTTCTTTCTTCAGAGACTTAAAGTTTTTTTTCAAACAGGTCTTTCACTTGCTTGGTTAGAGTCACCCCAAGGTACTTTATGTTATTATTGGCACTTGTGAAGGGTGTTGTTTCCCTAATTTCTTTCTCAGCCCTTTTGTCTTTGGTATAGAGGAGGGCTACTGATTTTTTGAGTTAATTTTGAATCCAGCCACTTTGCTGAAGGTGAAGGAGTTCTCTGGTTGAATTTTTGAGGTCACTCATGTATACTATCATATCATCTGCAAATAGTGAAACTTTGACTTCTTCTTTTTCAATTTGTATCCCCTTGATCTCCTCTAGTTGTCTTATTGCTCTAGCTAGGACTTCAAGTACTGTGTTGAAGAGATATGGAGAGGGAGAGAGTGAGCCTTGCCTTGTGATTTCAGTGGGATTGATTTAAGTTTCTCTCCATTGAGTTTGAAGTTGGCTATAGGTTTGCTGTATATTTTCTTTACTATGTTTAGGTATGTGCCTTGCATCCCTGATCTCTCCAAAACTCTAAACATGAAAGGGTGTTGGATTTTGTCAAATGATTTTTTTGGCATCTAAGGAGATGATCACATGTTGTTGGTTTTTCCTTCAGTTTGTTTATATGGTGGATTACATTGATGGATTTCCATATTCTGAACCACCCCTGCATGTCTGGGATGAAGCTGCTTTGTCATGGTGAATGATATCTTTTATGTGTTCTTGGAATCAGTTTGCAAGTATTTTATTGAGTATTTTTGCATCAATGTTCATAAGAAAGATAGTTCTGAATTTCTCTTTTTTTGTTGGGTCTTTATGAGATTTAGGTATAAAGGTGACTGTGGCTTCATAGAATGAGTTCAGTAATGTTCCTTCTGTTTCTATTTTATGGACTAGCTTGAAGAGAATTGAGTTAGCTCTTCTCTGAAGGTCTGGTAGAATTCTGGACTGAAACCATGTGGCCCTGGGCTTTTTCTTTTCCTTTTTTTTTTTTGAAGGGAGAGTTCTGCTTCTATTTCCTTGGGGGATATAGGACTAGTCAATCTTTCTACCTGATCTTGACTTAATTTTGGAAGATGGAATCTATCAAGAAAATTCTCCATTTCTTTTAGATTTTCGAATTTCGTGGCATATAGGCTTTTGTAGTACAACCTAATGATTGTTTGGATTTCCTCAGTGTCTGTAGTTGTGTCCTCCTTTTCATTTCTGATTTTGCTGATTTGGATAGTTTCTCTCTGCCTTTTAGTTAGTTTGGCTAAGGGTTTGTTTAGCTTGTTGACTTTCTCAAAGAACCAGTTCTTGGTTTCATTGATTCTTTGAATTGTTTTATTTGTCTCTAATTGATTGATTTCAGCCCTGAGTTTGATTATTTTCAGCTGTCTTCTCCTCTTTGGTGTGTGTGCTGCTTTTTTCCCTATGGCTTTCAGGTGAACCATTAAGTTACTTGAATGAGATGTTTCAAATTTCCTTTTGAAGGCACTTAGTGCTATGAATTTTCCTCTTAGCACTGCTTTTATTCTGTTCCATAAATTTGGGTATGTTGTGCCTTCATTTTCACTGAATTCTAGGAAGTCTTCAATTTCTTCCCTAACCCAGCTGTCATTGAGTAGCTAATTGTTCAGTTTCCATGTGTGGGTAGGCTTTTTGCTACTTTTGTTGTTGTTGCATTTCAGCTTTACTCCATGGTTGTCAGATAGGATACAGGGATTATTTCAATCTTCTTGTATCTGTTGAGGCTTGCTTTGTGACCAACTATATGGTGTATTTTGGAGATGGTTCCATGAGGTGCTGAAAAGAAGGTACACTGTTTTGAATTTAGGTGAAAAGTTCTGTAGACATCTATTAGCGCCATTTTATTAAGGACCTCTATAAGTTAATTATTTCCCTTTTTAGCTTCTGTCTAGATGATCTGTCCCTTGGTGAGAGTGGAGTGTTGATGTCTCCCACTATTAAGGTGTTCCTTGATGTGTGATTTAAGATTTAATAATGTTTCATTTACAAATGTAGGTGCTCTTGTATTTGGAGCTCTTGTATTTGTATTTATAGATGTTCAGAATTGTGATGTCCCCCTGGTGGATTTTTCCTTTGATGAAAATGAAGTGTCCCTCCTCATCTTTTTTGATTAATTTTGGTTGAAGCTCTATTTTAATTAGATATTAGGATCACTACCACATCTTGTTTTCTGTGTCCATTTGCTTGAAAAACATTTTTCCAGCCCTTTACTCTGAAGTAGTGTTTATCTTTGTTGCAGAGGTGTGTTTCTTGGATGCAGCTGAATGTTGGATTCTGTTTCTGCAACCATTCTGTTAGTCTGTGTCTTTTATTGGAGAGTTCAGTCCATTGATGTTGATAATAGTGATCAATGAATGTTAATTTCTTTAACTGTGGAGTTGGTTGTGTTACTGTGTTTCATTGTTTGCTTTCTTTTAATTTTTTGTTTTGAAATTATCTATATCCTATGTTTTATTGGGTGTAGATATTGTTTAAGTTTAGTTTTGTCATAGAATATTTTGTTTTCTCCATCTATGTTGACTGAAAGCTTTGCTGGGTATAGTCGTCTGGGTTGGCATCTGTGGTACCTTAAGATCTGCATGACATCTGGCCAGACCCTTCTGGCTCTCATAGTTTCTGTTGAGAAGTCTGGTGTGATTCTGGTAGGTCTACCTTTATATGTTACTTGGCCTTTTTCCCTTGCTGCTTTTAATATCTTTTCTTTGTTCTATAGATTTAGTGTTTTGATTATGATGTGACATGAGGAGTTTCTCTTCTGGTCTAGTCTATTTGGTGTTCTGTAGGCCTCTTGTACATTTATGGACATCTCTTTCTTTAAGTTGGGAAATTTTCTTCTATGATTTTCTTGAAAATATTTTCTGGAACTTGGAGCCTGGAATCTTCTTTTTCATCTATTCCTATTATTCTTAGATTTTTGTCTTTCCATAGCATACTTGATTTCTTGAATGTTTTGTGATTGGAACTTTTCTGATTTTACCTTTTCTTTGAGAGAAGTATTAGTTTCTGCGAGTATATCTTCAGCACCTGAGATTCTGTCTTTCATCTCTTATATTCTATTGGTGATGCTTACCTTTGTGGGTCCTGATCTTTTCCCTAAGTTCTCCAGCTCCAGGGTTTTCTCAGTTTGTGTTTTCTTTATTGATTCTCATTCTGTTTTCATGCCTTGCACCATTTCCTTCATCTCTTTGAATGTGGATGCCTGCCTTTCCATGCTGGCCTCTATATTTTTGTTCATTTCCTCTCTATATGCCACTAATTGTGCCTCTACTTGTGCCTCTATTTGTTTGGCTGTATTTGCCTGTATTGATGATCCTTAGATTGCATTAAGATTATAAATGACTACAAAACTTTTGGCAATATTTTCTACAAATCTTTATATACATTAATATTTAGATTTGTTTTGAATAAATTACTAGGTGGGGTAGGGAACTGCTGGTTATCTGGAAAGTTTATGTTTCACTTAACAAGAAGTGGTAACTGTTATACAATTCATTGTCCATGTTATGTTCTGACCTAAAATATCTAATAGCTCTGCCTGTTCCACACATTCACTAAAACTTACGATTGACTGTTAGGTCTTTTTATTTTTAGTTTTTTTCTGGTTTGAGTGATTAAATTTAGGGCCTTGCAGATTGTAGGAACTGAGCTACATTCCCAGCCCTCTTTTTACATTTTGTTTTAAAGCAACATCTCTTTAAATTGCCAGGGTAGACCCCAAACTTAGTCTGTATTCTAAACAGTCTGTGAACTGGTAATTCTCCTGCTTCTCAACATCTATAGTAACCTCCCTAGCACCACCTGCGATGGATTAGGTTTTTGTTTTTGTTTTTTCTGTTCTGGAGAGGATGATGTGGTATGTCATCATGCCTACTGATGTTACACAACTTCTCAGACGTTAATTTGTCATTTGAATGTCTTCTTTGTGAGGCAGGCAGTAATCCCATTCCTGAAGCTTCATCTCTCAAGACCTAGCCACCTCCAAAGCTCCCATTTGTAAAGCCCATCACATTTAGAATCAAGTCTTGATTATATGAATGGAGAAATGGATACAAATATTCAGATTATAAAAATCTAGATTTCTAGGATTTGTATCTTTTTACTAATTTTACAGCAAGTCTTGTCTTCAGATTGAGTAAGTTCTTCAACTTTAGATCTTTTTTTCTGAATTGCCAGATTCTTTGCATCTTTGATGTCATTTACTGTTGGTGAAAACAGTAGCTAGGAATTGGTCAAGTAGGACAAGGACCTCAGAGGAGCTTTTTACAACTGTCCTTGCTGGAAGCAAAAAAAAAAGACCAGAGTGAGCTTTGGTTTCTGGTTAATTGTTATCTCTTACCCTTGTCTGTTAAGCTATATATGAAGAACAGACTGAAATTAAGAGCAGAAACTTGGACACCTCGTGTTTGAGCCAACTGGACTGAACTGCTCAGACCCTTCCCCATGTCTCATAACAGTTTCTGCCATATTCTTTAAAAAGCTCTCAAATTAGCGTCTTGATGGTGCCCTATTTCCTGGGACCTGCTTCTGCTACACAGGATCTCTGCTCTCTTTTTCTCTTACACTTCCACATATGAATCTATAGTATACTTCTCTCTAAAACTCAGTATCTGTTGTCCATGAATTTCATTCTCCAAACTCATGAGAAAAGTGCCCAAAGGTTGCTGACACAGTGTAAGTTTTATGTAACTGTGAGCATCTGGCAGTTTAACTCCTCAGTTGAAAAGTCACCCAAGAGACCAGTGGGGCTTTGTCACTTTCAAACACACCTCCAAATATTCCCACATGGCAATTAATTTATATATGCAATGCACTTTAATTCTGATTATTATTATGTTACAAATAATATTCTGAAGAATTGACATTTTACTGCAGAGTCTTCCAAGCTAGTGGAGTTAAACTTCTTCTGGTGTACTTAAACTTCTTTAATACATGTGACACCTATTTGGGATGATTTATACTTAGTAATGTTCTGTTTTGTAAATGAAATTTCTCTTTTAGTTCCATTTGTTCACTGCTTATGATACGGTGGTTTGATTAGAATTCCAGTTGATGCTTCCTAATGGATCTGTTGAAGAATTAGTGCCTATATCTATTCTTTCTCTGTCTGTAAAATGTAAATAATGTTTGTTGCAGTTACAGATAATGCCTAGATGTAGTGTAACAGGCCTGTAATCCAACTCCTTGGGAGTCTGAGGCAGGATGGTTGCAAATGCAAGACCAGTCTGGGCTCTATAGCGAATTTTAACTTGGACTTGGAAATGCGGTGAAAACCTTCCTTAAAGACATTTTATAAGCCCGTTATCTGTTCTTCAGAGGTAGTGCTCTTACTGAGAATGTGAGGGGTTAGGTTCAGTGTGTAACACCACACTCAAAAAATAATAAACTGAGTGGGACAATGTTCCTAAAAGAAACTTTTACATTGTGGAATCATTACTGATCTCAAAAACTATCTTAAGGAAAAAAAATAAAGAATTAAGCCAAGATAAAGAGAAAAGGTGAAAGTTTAAAAACTATTATTTGCATTAGACTAGAATCCATGCACTGTTCTCCCTGGTCTCCTTTTTACCCCTATCTATGGCCTGGGGTATCTGTTGAAATCAGTATTAGGATAACAGCTGGTTGCTGTCTCCATGACAAATGGAAAAGAAATGTTATAATGAAAGGAAACAAAACACTTCCTCTATGCTAACTGCCATGTCAAGAAAGAAAATCAAAGGCAGCTTATTGGAGGGGCTGATTTGTACCTTTCCGTTTAATTTTCAGATACTGGATTTTTTTTTTTCACCTTCTGGGCAACATGGACATTTTAGAAGCTATACTACCATAAAATATGATTTTTTTAAAGCATACTATTTAGAAGTCATGTTTTTCTTTGTCTTATTTTGGGCAAGACTAGCTTTTAAGCCTAAATACCTACAAGTGTGTTAAGTCAACTGATCCAATCATGTGCAATTATGCAGATGATTGTTTTGTTACAACTTTGCTTGTGCCAAGAGCTGTCACTGTGTAGATGCAGATGAATTATTTTCTGAGAGTAAGAAGTGGAAAAAAGCAAAGGACATCTCCTGGTTTTTGTTTTTAACCTTGAGAGAATAGGACAAATCTGGTTTAGGCATCTCTCTAAGGAAAAAAATATCTTGACATATACACAGAGCTCTTAGAGAAAGCTAAATATCCATTGGCAAGAAAGGGTGAGGTTCTGAATATATCTAAATAATTTGCCTAGCATCAAAATGCCTAGTCATGGCAGTCAACTAACCAGGATATAAATCATACTGCTTGCTGTGTGCAGCACACAGACATGGAGCATATCCAGCAACTTGAGCACAATGTGACTTCGTGAAGTGTATGTAGATAAATTTAAACAATTCTACTAGGAACTGCACTTTATCCAGTTCTGAGCTCAAAGCTAAGTGGCCAGTGCTACAAATATAATCAAAACTGAACATTCCTCTGAGATTTGGGCAGACAGGCAATTGATCAACTTGTATGTGTGAAAGAAATATACACGATTCTCAAAGTCAGAGTTGGCTGCTGTGAATTCTGGGACATATTCTAATTGCTAATGCTCCCTTGGAGGTAGAAGGTACAGGCCTTCTTGAGTGGGGAGATGATTATAAAGACTCTGACTTCCTTAGGGAAAAATTGTCCCTCCCAAATTGTTTCTTGTTCTTCAAGTGTTATATTTCACTAAAATAGTCCTAGCACAGAGACTAGGATTACTTTGCTATCAGATTCCCTTTTCTTTAAATCACACACACACACACACACACACACACACAGACACACCACTTTAAATATATTCAATCCCCAATTATAATATCCTGAGTCCTCTCACTCTCTCCTTACCTCTATCTCTAAACCTTCCTTCTATTTCCAAGTATTATCTCTATTGCTTTCTATTATATTACTACATATATATACACACACTTATAAATCTACATATGCAACTTGCTGAGTCCATTTACTATTGCTAATATGTGTATGGTCCAGGGCTGATTATTTGGTAAAGTATAACTTGTCAGGGACTTCATCGTAGGGAAGATAGATTATCCCTTTCTCATTTATTGCCTATAGCTCTTCATCTAGAGCTAGAGGGGCCTTGTGGGACTTTCACACTGACCTAGGCATTTCAATTGTTGTTATTATTGTTCAGGTCTTGTTTAAACAAACACTTTTGAGACTACATAGTTGCAGCTTTCCTGTCCAATATAGGTGATACAATTTCTAGGAGACTTCCTGGCCCTCTGGATTTTACAATGTTTTTGGCCCATCTTCCATGATATCCCCTGAGACTAAGGTGTGGGAGTTCTGTAGGAGATGTATCAATTGAGGTTGGGATCTTATGATCTGTTGTTCTCTGCATTTTGACCAGTTATGACTTTTTTTTAAAGGTCTCTGCTGCAAAATGAAGCTTCTTTGACGAGAGATGATAGCTACTCTTACCTTTGAGTATAAGATTAAATGTTTACAATACAGATAAAAATTTCACTGATTTAGGAAAGTGGCAGTAGTGCACTCTTCAAGTTATATGGCCTCACCAGCTACAGGTAGTTGCCTGAGTTTATTGTATATCAGACATGAATTCCTTCCTATTGAGCAGATGTTAATTCTAATAAGACAACTATTGGTCACCCTCTGGATATAAGTGTAACTATTGATCTCCAGTGATATCTTGTCATACTGGTCATAGTTGTGGTTAATAGGCAGGACAATTAGGTAGGTGTCTTGATGCTTTTCTCCCTCTGATATTTACAAAGCATCTTCTGGTGCCATAGCAGCTAGCCCTCAGGAAGGAGGGTTACAGATCAGTTCCAGCACAATTGTTCTAAGTCATGTGTTAAGACATGTATAGTGTCCTCAGGCCTCCAATCCAATCAAAACCAATTCAGAAGCTGTTTGCTACTCAATAATAATCATGCCACTATTGTTTTGGCAGTTAAGCCACTACCAATTATCACAACTTATCTGTCAGGTCAGTATTGAAGTGTGTAGGGTGCTATAAAAGTTAGCCAACACAAAGAAAGTTTTTAGGTCAGTTTGGACATTTTTTTTTTATTTCCTAGCACACCTTTATTTGGGATATTTTCTTAACGTTTAACTTTGAGTCCTTTGTATATTCTACACAATAATTTTTGGTTGAATAATAACTGGCAAAACTTGGATGATATGCTGGTACAACAGTGGCACAAAAGTTGTGGGAATACTGTGAATGATGCTCTGTTAAACTTGCAGACAGGAGCCTGACAGAGTTGTCCTCTGAGAGGCGTGACCCAGCAGCACCTCAGCACCTCAAACCAGTTACAGAATCTTACAGCCAAACATTGGATGATGCATTGGGTCCTGTGGAAAAATGGAAGGAAAGAGAAAAGGACCTGGAGGTGACAGGAGCTCCACAAGAAGACCAACAGAGTCAACTAACCAGGGCCCAGAGGGACTTGCTAAAAATGGAGCATCAACCAAGGACCAGGTATAAAATGGACCTAGGCCCCCTACAAAGATGTAGCAGATGGGCAGCTTAGGCCTCATATGGGCCCTCTAGTAAGGGAAGTGGGGACTGCACTGGAGATGGAGTCACTTGCTAGCTTTTTGATCACTTTCCCTGGTGGGACTACCTTGCCAGGACACAGGGGAAGAAGGCAAGCTTAGTTCTGATGCAACTTAATGAGCTGGGCTGGAGGAGAAAGGGAGCTCCCCTTTTCTGAGGAAAAGAGGAGGGAGGATGGGGAGGGGTATAAGAATGGGGCTACAACAAGGATGTAAAATTTAAAAAAAAGTTGTGGGGATAACCAACTATATTTGGTTGGATTTAAGGCTCACTCCATGAAATGAAAGCTAAACCTTATACTGCTTGGATGACCAAGAACCTGAGACTAAATAGAACATGGATCTAGGGGAAAAACAAATACTACTGTCCTGCTAAAAGAAGGTAGCAATAAAATGGTACTTAATAGTCTGCTATACTCATAGATCAGTGTCTTGGTCAGCCATCATCAGAGAACCTTTCTCCTGCTGTAGAAGAGAAAAAATACAAAGATAGTAAGAGATATTGAAAAGCTTGGTTCCAAGTGGGATGTTTCTATCAAATCCCTCCCTTCAGGGTTCAGGGAACTCTGTGGAAGAGGATGTGGAAAAAGTGTAAGAGTCAGTGGCATGGAAGACACCATGAAAACAAGGCCTTCCAGATACAAAAAGACTGATGCCCATATGAATATTTAGACAGTTTAGACTATGGTAGCATACCCAGGGCCTGAACAGGTCTAAGCCAAATGGGATTCCAACAAGGAAAGAGAAAGTAAGCACAAGCCCACATCCCTAACCCAGAAACTATCTCCAATTGACAACCACCCACAAAAGAAAAATGAGTTTTTGCCAACAGAGTTTCACTGCGTATAAAAACCGCACTTACGAACAGCAGTACCGCATGCCCAGAAGTACATGGCCAACACAAAATGAACTCAAAGTTATTTTGGAGGGATTTTTGTCTCATGATATTTTGTGATATAATGCTTTGTCATCACTTATTTTTTTAACTTTATTGGTCTTTTCTTACATGTTATAATTTCCAATTCAGTATTTTTATGCTATTTCTTTACAGCGTTTTTGTCAGTTTGTGTGTTTCTGCATCTATATGTGTTTCTTGTGCTTTTTTTTTTTTTTTTTTTTTTTTTTGCTCTTGTTTGTTTTCTATTCTGTTTTTTTAGGTATCTTTGTTTTCTAATGAAAAAGAGAGGGTGTTGATTTAGATGGGAGAGGAGGTGGGAAGGATCTGAAAGGAGCGGGGCAATGAACAGGAAACCATGTTCAGAATATATTTTATGAAAAAAATCTATTTTCTTTTTTCCTTTTTATTGAAAATAAACAATATATCCTAATTATAGTTTCCCCTCCTTCTACTCCTTCCAATTCTTCTCCATTTCCCCTTCCCTCTGTATCCTCTCCCTTTCTGTCCCATATTAGAAAAACAAAACAAAATCAGGCTTCTAAGCGATAATAACCAAACACAACAAAAAAAAATATTATGAGAGAAAGCAAAATGCATCACCTGGAGGCTGGGCAAGGCAATCCAACAGAAGGAAAAGAGCTCCAAGATCAAGCACAGCAATCAGAGATCCATTTATTCACATACTCAAGTAGTCCCATAAGCACACTAAGCTCATAGCTGTAATATACAGACAGAGGACCTGGAGCAAATCCAAGTAGGCCTTGTGCTTGCTGATCCAGTCTCTGTAAGTTCATATGAGCTTTGCTTAGTTGAAAAAAAAATCTACTTCAATAAAAATTAAAATTGCAAAAAAAAAACCCAAAAAAACAAAAAAACCAAAACCTGCCATTTTTTTTTTCCATTTTGTGGGTCCTGTCTTTTTTTTTTTTGGTTGACAATTTCCTTTATTATACAGAAGCTTTTTAGTTTCACGAGATCCCATCTATCAGTCATTGCTCTTTTTTCCTGAGCTAATAGAATCCTATAAAGAAAGTCCATACCTGTGCATAGAAGTTGAACCACACCCTCTACTTTTTTCTCTAGCAGTTTCAGGTCTTATTTTGGGGTCCTTAGTTTATTTGGAGTTGAGTTTTGTGCAGGGTGAGAGGTAAGGATCTAGGTTCGTTTTTCTGCACCTTGAAACCAGTTTTCCATTTTTGACATCCTTGTCAATAATTAGGTAAGTGTATGTGGGTGGCCTTATATCTGGGCTCTCTAGTCTATGCCATTATTGTCCTATGTGTCAATTTCTGTTTCAGTACTATAGTTCTGTAGTATAATTTGAAATCAGGTATGGCGATGCTTCCTGTAGTACTCTTTGTTCAGGAAAGTTTTGGATATACTTGGTCACCATACAAATTGTGCTGTCACAGAAATCTTTAGACTTTTTGCTCTGTTTGTGAAGATTTTGGTGGAATTTTTATTGAGATTGCATTGAATCTGTTGGTAGCTGTTGGTAGAATGATCATTTTTCATTAGATGTACTTTAGATGGATGAGCACTGGAGCTCTTTTCCTGTCTTTCTTCAGTGTCTTTTAAAATTTATTTTTATTTTTAACAATTTATTCAAGTTTGTATCCTGATTGTAGCCCCCTCCTACATCTCCTCCAGGTCCCACCCTTCCTTCCTTTCCCCTTCTATTCCCTTCCCCTAGTCCACTGAAAAGGGGAGACCTCCTTCCCTACCATCTGACCCTAGTTTATTAAGTCTCATCAGGACTGCCAAGATCCTTTTCCTCTGTGTCTTGGCAAGGCTGCCCTGCCAGGGGGAAGTGATCAATGAGCAAGCAACTGAGTTCACGTCAGAGAAAGTCCCTGCTCTCCTTACTCGGTACCCAATGGAGACTGAGCTGCCCATGGGCTACATATGAGCCGAGGAGAGAGGGCATAGGTCCTCTCCATGTATGTTCCTTGGTTGGTGCATCAGTCTCTGCAGGTCCCCCCTACCACCACCACAGGCCCAGATTTGTTGGCTTTGTTGGCTTTCTCGGTCTACTCTTGGAGCTCCTCTCCCCTCTAGGTCCTTCTCTACACCCCCTTCTTCTACAAGGCTTCCTGTGCTCTACCAAAAGTTTGGCTGTGAGTTTCTGTATCTGCTTTGATCCCCTGTTGGGTGGAGCCTTTTAGAGGACATCCACGGTAGGCTCCTATCATGCTCCCTCTCTTCCACCGCTTCTGGTGTCTGTCCTGTTTGCCCTTCTGAATGAGATTTAAGTATCTTCCCTAGGGTCCTCCTTGTGGTTTAGCTTCTTTAGGTCTGTAGATTTTAGCATGGTTACCCTCTATTATATAGCTAATATCATCTTATAAGTGAATATATACCATGTGTGTTTCTCTGCTGCTAGGTTATCTCACTCGGGATGATCTTTTCTAGTTCTGTACATTTGCCTGCAAATTTCATGATTTCCTTGATTTTAATAGCTGAGTAGGATTCCATTGTGCAAATATGCCATGATTTACGTATCCATTCTTCTTTTGAGGGACATCTAGATTGTTTCCAGATTCTGGCTATTACAAGGAAAGCTGCTATGAACATAGTTGAGCAAATGTCCTCGTTGAGTGGTGGAGCATCTTTTGGGTGTATGCCCAGGAGAGGTGAAGCTGGTTCTTGAGGTAGTGCTGTTCCCAAAAGAAAGGACCAGATTAATTTCCAAAGTGGTTGTATAAGTTTTAACCCCCACCAGCAATGGAGGAGGGTTGTCCTTTCTCCACATCCCTTCCAGCATGTGTTGTCACTTGATTTTTGAACTTAACCATTTTGATGGGTGCGAGATAGAATCTCAGAGTTGTTTTCACTTGCATTTCCCTAATGACTATCTTACCAAAAGCAATCTATAGATTCAATGCAATTGCCATCAAAATACCAACACAGTTCTTTACAGACCTTGAGAGCAAAATTCTCAACTTCATATGGAAAAACAAAGAACTCAGAAAAGCTAAAACAATCCTGTACAATAAAAGATCTTCCAGAGATATCTTCATCTCTTATCTCAAGCTGTACTATACAGCAACAGTAATAAAAACTGCATGGTACTGGCATTGAAACAGACTTGTGGATCAATGTAATTGAATCAAAAACCCAGAAATAAATCCACACACCAACGGACACCTGATTTTTGACAAAGAAGCCAAAACCATACAATGGAAAAAATATACCATCTTCAACAAATGGTGATGGTCTAACTGGATGTCCACATGTAGAAAAATTCAAATAGGCCCATATCTATCAACCTGTACAAAAGTAAGGCCCAATTAGATCTACGACCTCAACATAAAACCGGAAACACTAAATCTGTTAGGAGAAAAAGTGGGGAACAACCTTGAACTCATTGGCACAGGAGACAATTTCCTGAACAGAACACAAACAGCTCAGGCTCTAAGATCAACAATTGATAAATGGGACTTCATGACTCTGAAAATCTTCTGTAAAGCAAAGGACACTGTCAACAGAACAAAACAACAGCCTACACAGTGAGAAAAGATCTTCACCAACCCTACATCTGACAGGGGGCTAATATCCAGTATATATATATATCCAGAAATTAAACACCAATAAACCAAATAATCCAATTACAAAATGGGGGAC
Source organism: Psammomys obesus (assembly GCF_907164565.1). NCBI lineage: Eukaryota > Metazoa > Chordata > Mammalia > Rodentia > Muridae > Psammomys > Psammomys obesus. Next base: position 4,532,476 of record NW_026587556.1, read on the forward strand.
AAAGCTAAATAGAGAGTTCTCAACAGAGGAGTATCGAATGGCAGAGGGAAAAATACTTAAATGTTCACCATCCTTTCTTCAGTGTCTTACTGTTTCATTGTAGAGGTCTTCTGTTTCCTTGGTTAGGTTTATTTTAAGACTTTTTTTGAGACAGGGTTTCTTTGTTTACCCTTGGCTGTCCTGGACTTTGTAGACCAGGCTGGTCTCAAACTCACAGAGATGCACCTGCCTCTGCCTTTCAGAGTGCTGGGATTGCAGCCCTGCGCCACCAACCCCGGCTCCCGAGACATTTTTATTGATTTATCATGTGTGTATGATTATTATTAATGGATTTTTCCCCTGCTTTTTTCCCAATTCTTTTTTGTCAGCATGTTTGTCACTGGCATAGGAAAACTACTGATTTTTGTGTGCTAAGTTTGTATCCTACCGAGGGGCCAAGATGGAGGCACCGGGAGAACACCATGTTTGAGAAGCGGGACAACACACTCCGTGCAGCGACCAGGAGACTGAACTCTGGGCCCTAAAAAAACAGCGATCGATCGTGTTTCCCAGTCCAGAAAACTGAAAGAGAGGATCATAGCCCAAACTACAATCTCGAGGAACAACCAGTGAGGATTATAAATAACCAGATGGCTAGAGGCAGACGTAAGAACACTCCCAACAAAAATCAGGACATAATGACCTCACTAGCAACCCCACAAAACAATGGACACTTCAATTCACTAGATATACAAGAAAACGACCTCAAAACTATGTTTCTCCAGCTATTAGAGGCCCATAGAGATGAAATGAACAAAGCCCTCAGAGAAATAACCAAAGAAATCGAGACTAACCAAGAGGAAACAAATCGTGCTCTCAGAGAAATGACCACAAAAATTGAGGCAAACAGAGAAGAAATGCACAAAGCTCTCAAAGAAATGTCCACACAGATGAAGGCAAATAAAGAAGAAATAAACAAAGTTCTCATAGAAATACAGGCAATTATACCCAAAGAAGTAGAGGCACAATTAGTGATACATAGAGAGGAAACGGACAAAAAAATAGAAGCTATCATTGAAAAGCAGGAGTCCACATTCAAACAGATGAAGGAAATGGTGCAAGACATGAAAACAGAATTAGAATCAATAAAGAAAACACAAATAGAGAAAAACCAGGAGCTGGAGAACATAGAGAAAAGATCAGGCACTACAAAGGTAAGCATCACCAACAGAATACAAGAGATGGAAGAAAGAATCTCAGGAGCCGAAGATACACTTGCAGAAATTGACACGTCTCTCAAAGAAAAAATAAAATCAGAAAAGTTCCAAACACAAAACATCCAAGAAATCAAGGACACCATGAAAAGACAAAACCTAAGAATAATAGGAGTAGAAGAAAAAGAAGACATCAGGCTCCAAGGTCCGGAAAATATTTTCAAGAAAATTATAGAAGAAAACTTTCCCAACTTAAAGAAGGAGATGGCCATAAACATACAAGAGGCCTACAGAACATCAAGTAGACTAGACCAGAAAAGAAATTCTTCACGTCACATCATAGTCAAAACCCTGAACCTACAAAACAAAGAAAAAAATTCTAAAAGCAGCAAGGGAAAAAGGCCAAGTAACATATGAAGGTAGACCTATCAGAATCACACCAGATTTCTCAACAGAAACTATGAAAGCCAGAAGGGCCTGGACAGAAATCATACAGTCCTTAAGGGACCACAGATTCCAACCCAGACTACTATACCCAGCAAAACTTTCAATCAACATAGATGGAGAATTCAAGATATTCCAAGACAAAACCAAATTTAAACAATATCTACATAGTAACCCAGCTCTACAGAAGTTACTAGAAGGGAAACTCCAAACCAAAGAAAACAACTACATCGAAGGAAACAGAGGAAATAGATAACTACACAACAAAAAAACCAAAAGAAGACAAGCAATGAAACTCAGTGACACCACCAACACCACATCTAAAGTAAGTAACAATTGTTGGTCACTAGTTTCTATCAACATCAACGGACTCAACTCCCCAATTAAAAGACACAGACTAACAGAATGGTTGCGGAAACAGGATCCATCATTCTGTTGCATCCAAGAAACACACCTATGCAACAAAGATAAACACTACCTCAGAGTAAAGGGCTGGAAAAATGTCTTTCAAGCAAATGGTTCCAGAAAACAAGCGGGAGTAGCCATCCTAATATCTAATAAAATAGACTTTCAACCCAAGTTAATCAAAAAAGATAAGGAGGGCCACTATATTCTCATCAAAGGAAAAATCCAACAAGAGGACATCACAATTTTGAATATCTATGCCCCAAATACAAGAGCACCTACATTCGTAAATGAAACAATATTAAAGCTTAAATCACACATTGATCCTAAAACCCTAATAGTGGGAGACTTCAACACTCCACTCTCACCAAGGGACAGATCAACTAGACAGAAAACAAATAGGGAAATAAAAACACTTACAGAGACCCTAAATCAAATGGACCTAATAGACGTCTACAGATCTTTTCATCCAAACTCAAAAGAGTATACCTTCTTTTCAGCACCGCATGGAACCTTCTCCAAAATAGACCATATAGTTGGTCATAAAGAAAGCCTCAACAGATACAAAAAGATTGAAATAATCCCTTGTATCCTATCTGACCACCATGGACTTAAGCTGGACCTCAACAACAACAGAAATAACAAACAGCCTACACGCACATGGAAATTGAACAACCTGTTACTCAACGACAGCTGGGTTAAGGAAGAAATAAAGAAAGAAATTAAAGACTTCCTAGAATTCAATGAAAATGAAGGCACAACATACCCAAATTTATGGGACATATTGAAAGCAGTGCTCAGAGGAAAATTTATAGCACTAAGTGCCTTCAAGAAGAAATTTGTAACATCACATACAAACAACTTAATGGCCCAACTGAAAACCCTAGAAAAAAAAAGAAGCAGATACACCCAAGAGGAGCAGAAGGCTGGAAATAATCAAACTCAGGGCTGAAATCAATCAATTAGAAACAAATAAAACTATTCAAAGAATCAATGAAACAAGAAGCTGATTCTTTGAGAAAATCAACAAGATAGACAAACCCTTAGCCAAACTAACTAAAAAGCAGAGAGAATCTATCCAAATCAACAAAATCAGAGATGAAAAGAGTGACATAACTACAGACACAGAGGAAATTCAAACAATCATTAGGTCATACTACAAAAGCCTATATGCCACAAAATTTGAAAATCTAAATGAAATGGACAATTTTCTTGATAGATTCCATCTTCCAACATTAAGTCAAGATCAGGTAGAAAGACTGAACAGCCCAATATCCCCCAAGCAAATTGAAGCAGTCATTCACAGTCTCCCGTCCAAAAAAAGCCCTGGGCCAGATGGTTTCAGCGCGGAATTCTACCAGACCTTCAAAGAAGTGCTCACACCAATTCTCCTCAAACTATTCCACAAAATAGAAACAGAAGGTACATTACCAAACTCATTCTATGAAGCAACAGTCATCCTGATACCTAAACCACACAAAGACCCAACAAAAAAAGAGAACTTCAGACCTATCTCTCTTATGAACATTGACGTAAAAATACTCAATAAAATACTTGCAAACCGAATCCAAGAACACATCAAAGATATCATCCACCACAACCAAGTAGGCTTCATCCCAGGCATGCAAGGGTGGTTCAACATACGGAAATCCATCAATGTAATCCACCACATAAACAAACTGAAGGAGAAAAACCACATGATCATCTCCTTAGATGCTGAAAAAGCAATTGACAAAGTCCAACACCCATTCATGTTTAAAGTCTTGGAGAGATCAGGAATACAAGGCACATATCTGAACATAGTAAAGGCAATATACAGCAAGCCTATAGCCAACATCAAACTCAATGGAGAGAAACTTAAATCAATCCCACTGAAATCAGGGACAAGACAAGGCTGCCCACTCTCTCCCTACCTCTTCAACATAGTACTTGAAGTCCTAGCCAGAGCAATAAGACAACTAAAGGAGATCAAGGGGATACAAATCAGAAAGGAAGAGGTCAAAGTGTCACTATTCGCAGATGATATGATAGTATATATGAGCGACCCGAAGAATTCAACCAGAGAACTCCTCCAGTTGATAAACACCTTCAGCAAAGTGGCAGGATACAAAATCAACTCAAAAAAATCAGAAGCCCTCCTGTATACCAAAGACAAAATGGCTGAGAAAGAATTTAGGGAAACAATACCCTTTACAATAGCCACTTGGGGTACCTTGGTGTGACACTAACCAAGCAAGTGAAAGACCTGTTTGAGAAAAACTTCAAGTCTCTGAAGAAAGAAATTGAAGAAGATCTCAGAAAATGGAAAGATCTCCCATGCTCATGGATTGGTAGGATTAACATTGTGAAAATGGCCATCCTGCCAAAAGCAATCTACAGATTCAATGCAATCCCCATCAAAATACCAACTCAATTCTTTACAGACCTTGAAAAAAAGATTCTCAGCTTCATATGGAGAAACAAAAAACCCAGAATCTCCAAAACAATCCTGTACAACAACAGATCATCTGGAGGTATCTCCATCCCCGATCTCAAGTTGTACTACAGAGCAATAGTAATAAATACTGCATGGTATTGGCATAAAAACAGAAAGGAGGATCAATGGAACCGCATAGAAAACCCAGAAATTAACCCACACACCTATGAATACTCGATTTTTGACAAAGAAGCCAAAACCATTCAATGGAAAAAAGACAGCATCTTCAACAAATGGTGCTGGTCCAACTGGATGTCCACATGCAGAAAAATGAAAATAGATCTATATTTATCACCCTGCACAAAACTAAAGTCCAAGTGGATCAAAGACCTCAACATAAAACCAGATACTCTAAATCTGTTAGAAGAAAAAGTGGGGAACAGCTTAGAACTCATTGGCACAGGAGACAACTTCCTGAACAGAACACCAACAGCACAGGCTCTAAGAGCAACAATCAATAAATGGGACCTCATGAAACTGAAAAGCTTCTGTAAAGCAAAGGACACTGTCATCAAAACAAAACGCCTGCCTACAGATTGGGAAAGAATCTTCACTAACCCTTTATCTGACAGAGGACTAATATCGAGTATATACAAAGAACTAAAGAAGCTGAAAAGCAGCAAACCATGTAATCCACTTAAAAAATGGGAACAGAGCTAAACAGAGAATTCTCTGTAGAGGAATATCGAATGGCAGAGAAACACTTAAAGAAATGCTCATTCTCATTAGCCATCAGGGAAATGCAAATCAAAACGACCCTGAGATATCACCTTACACCCATCAGAATGGCCAAAATGAAAAACTCACGGGACAACACATGCTGGAGAGGTTGTGGAGAAAGGGGAACCCTCCTCCACTGCTGGTGGGAATGTAAACTGGTACAACCTCTCTGGAAATCTATCTGGCGCTTTCTAAGACAATTAGGAATAGTGCTTCCTCAAGACCCAGCTATACCACTGCTAGGTATATACCCAAAGTTTGCTCAAGTACACAAAAGGGATATTTGCTCAACCATGTTTATAGCAGCTTTATTTGTAATAGCCAGAACCTGGAAACAACCCAGATGTCCATCAACGGAGGAATGGGTACAGAAATTGTGGTATTTTTACACAATGGAATACTACTCAGCAATCAAAAAGGAGGAAATCATGAAATTTGCAGGCAAATGGTGGGATCTAGAAAAGATCATCCTGAGTGAAATATCCCAGAAGTAGAAAGACAAACACGGTATATACTCACTTATATAGACCTATAAGATATGATAAACATAATGAAATCTATACACCTAAAAAAGATAATCAAGAGAGTGGACATGGGGTAAGATTATCAATCCTCGTTTTGAAAGACAGATGGGATGCGCATTGAACATTGACAGGAGTCTACTGAGCGCATTTGAAAAACTCTAACTAGCAGTGTTTTCAAAGCAAAGACTCATGACCAAACCTTTGGCAGAGTACAGGGAATCATAAGAAAGAAGGGGAGTTAGTCTGATGAGGAAAGGATAGGAGCTCCACAAGGACCTAATATATCTGGGCACAGGGTCTTTTCTGAGACTGACATGCAACCAAGGACCATGTATGAATGTAACCTAGAACCTCTACTCAGATGTAGCCTGTGGTAGCTCACTAACCAATTGGTTTCCCAGAGTGAGGGGAACAAGGACTATTTCTAACAGGAACTCAATGACTGGCTCTTTGGCCTCCCCACCCCCCAAGGGAGGAGCAGTCCTGTTAGGCCACAGAGGAGAGCTTTGCAGCCAGTCCTGAAGATACCTGATAAAACAGGATCAGATGAATGGGGAGGAGGTCCCCCCTATCAGTGGACTTGGCAAGGGGCACGGTGGAGATGAGGGAGGGAGGGAGGGACTGGGAGGGAATGAGGGATCGGGACACGGCTGGGATACAGAGTTAATAAAATGTAACTGATAAGAGAAAAATAAAATTAAAAAAAATTAAAAAAAATAAAGAAGAAGAAGAAAAAAAAAGTTTGTATCCTACCATTTTGATGAATGTACTAAGAGTTTTTAAAGAGCCCCTAGGATTTATGATAGGACCTTATCATCTGCAAAAAAGGATGTTTTGACATCTTCTTTTCCTGTTGCATCCATTTTATTTATTTATTTATTTATTTATTTATTTATTTATTTATTATTTATTTATTTATTTATTCATTCATTCATTTATTTATTTATTTTTATTGTTCTATGTAAAAATTCAGCCACTGTATTTAATAGAAGAGCAAAGAGTGAATACTTGCCTTTTTTTAATCTTAATGGAAATGGCTTGAAATTTTCCCCATTTATCATGATGTTGGTGATAGGTTTCATATATATAGCTTTTTTTTTTTGCTGAGTCATGGTTCCTCCACCCCCAGTCTCACCCAGACTTCTATCATGGAGGATAGTGGAGTTTGTTTGCTGAGATGAGATGGTGAATCCTTTATGCTAGTGTTCCACTGAGATTATTTTTTTAATCTTCATTCACCAGAGAGGTGACTCTATAATTCTCTCTCTTCTCACTCTGTCTCTGTTTCTCTGTCTCTGTCTCTTTGTATGTGTGTGTATGTGTATCTGATTTTTTCGTTAGTATAACTGGCTTCATAAAGAGTTTTGAATTCTTCACTCCTTTTATACTCTATGGAACAACTGGAGTACTATTGTTAGTTCATCTTTGAAATTTTGTTAGAGTTTTATATTGAATACATCTGACTCTGAGCTTATTGTTGTTGGGGGAATCTTTAATCATTGGTCCAATCTCATTTAATTATACATTTATTCAATTTTTTTATCTTGGTTTAATTTTGCTATGTCATATGCTTCTAGAAATTAATCTTTTTAAAAAGTTTTTCAATTTAACGGAATACAGGTTTTCAATGGAAGTCTTCATAATTTCATTTATTTCTTCTGTATCACTTGTACTGTCTCCGTTTTCATTTCTAATTTTATTAAATTGGGTCTCCTTGCACCTTCTTTGGATTTATTTGGCCAACAGTTTGTCAAGAGTTTTCAAAGAACCAACTCTTTATTTCATTTTTCTTTGGATTATTTTTATTTTTATTTAATTTCTGCTGTGATTTCTTAAAATTTTTGTTTATTCTTGTCTCACACATTACATCTCAACAACAGCTTCGCCTCCATCCTCTCCTTCCATTTTACCACCTTCCCTCTCCCCCAGACCCACCCCTCCCTCTTTCCACCCAAGAAAAGAGCAGGTCTCCCAGGGACATCAACGGAACATAACACAACAAGATACAATAAGAGCAGGTCTTCAAGGGTTGGTGGTGCATTCCAGTAGAAGGAATAAGGTCCCAAGAGCAAGCAAAAGAGGCAGAGACACTCCATTGTCAGGAATCCCCCCCCCTACACCAAGCCAACAAACATAGCATCTGCAGAGGACCCAGTGCTGACCCATGCAGGCTCTCCCATTGCCACTTCAGTTTCTGTGAACATCCATGAGCCCTGTTTAGTTGACTTGACAGGCCTTGTTCTTTTGGTGTCCTTGATCCCTCTGGCTCCCACAATTCTTCTCCACTCCTCCACAGGTTCTTCCAGGCTCTGAGGGAAGGGACCCAATGGTGTCCTCCAACCTGGGCCCACTCTCTCTTTCTCTCACTCTCCCCCCATCCCCTGCCTAATGTTTGACTGTGGGATTCAGCATCCATTCCCATAAGCTGCTACAGGCAGCTTCTCTGATGATAAATTGACTAGGCACTGGTCTATGAGTATAGCAAAACATTAGGACTCATTTGATTTATTTTTTTCAGTCATGTTTGGTGCTTCCCTAGGTCTCTGTGCTATCCAGCCTTTGGTTCTTGGTCATGCAGGCAGTATTGGGCATGGACCTCAAATTAGACCAGTCACTGGTTGGCTACTTCCACAGGTTCTGCACTACCATTGCCCTAGCACATCTTGCGGTCAGAACAGATTGTGAGTTGAAGGATTTGTGGCTGGGTTGGTGTCCCAGTCCCACCACTGGAATCGTTACAGAAGATGGATGGTTAAGGCTCTGTGCCTGCCATTACTAGGAGTTCTCATAGATTCCAGGGAGTTTCTACTGAACTATTAGTGTTCTGTTCATGAAGATGTCTCCTATGCCAAAGGGTTGTAGGCTAGTCCCCACTTTCTCTTCTCTCAGGTTCAGTGCGTCTGGTTATATGTTGAGGTGTTAGATTCATTTGGTCTTGAGTTTTGTGCAGTGTGATAAACAGAGATCTATTTACATTTTTCTACATACAGATAATCCAATCAGACCAGCATCATTTGTTGAAGATGCATTTTTTTCCCCACTGTGTATTTTTGGCTTCTTTATCAAAATTTAGATGTCCTTAGGTGTGTGGATTTATGTCTGGGACTTTGCTTTGACTCCATTGATCAACCTATCTGTTTTTAAGTCAATATCATGAAGTTTTTATTACTATAGCTCCTCAGTACAGTTTAAAAACAAGAATGTTGAAACCTCCAGAAGTTCTTTTATTGTTCAAGATTGTTTTTCCATATGAAGTTCAGTATTGTCCTTTCAAAGTCTGTAAAAAATTATGTTGGAATTTTAATGGAAATTGCATTGAATCTGTAGATTGCTTTAGTAAGATGGCCATTTTTTACTGTTTATCCTACCAATCCATGAGCATGGGCAATCTTTTCATATTCCAATATCTTCTTCAATTTTTTTTCTTCAAATCATTGAAGTTTTTGTCATTCAAGTCTTTCACTTGCTTGGGTAGAATTTTCCCAAGATATTTTTTATTATTTGTGGCCACTATGAAGGGTGTCATTTTCTTGATTTCTTTCTTAGGTAATCTGTCATCTGTATATAGGGGGGCTACTTTTTTAATATTAATCTTGCATCCAGAAATTTCACTGAAGGTAGTCATTAGCTGTAGAAGTTCTCTGGTAGAAATTTTGGGATAACTTATGTATAATATCATCTGCAAAGAGCAATACTTTGACTTCTTCCTTTCCAATTTGTATCCCTTTGATTACCTCAGTTGTCCTATTGCTCTATGTAGAACTTAAAGTACTACGTTGAGTAGATAGGGAGAGAGTGGACAGCCTTATCTTGTTCTTGATTTTTCTATGATTTTTATTATTTCTTTCTGCCTAATGTTTTTGGAGATAGTTTGTTCTTCTTTTCCAATGACTTAATGTGTATTATTAATTAATGTGGGTCCTGCCCAATTGTTTAATTATAGGTACTGAACACTACAAACTTTTCTCTTGGGACTGTTTTTAATTGTATCCCATAGATTTTTATATGTGTTTCACTTATATTCAAGTGACCTGTATTCTTCAGTGACCTACTCATTACTCAACAGTATACTGTTCAGTTTATCATTGACTTTCACTGTGATCCAATATCTTCACCTCATCTTCAGTCCCTGATACTGTTTTCCACATGCTCCAATCTGTTGATGAGACTCCATTGAGCTTTTAATTTGCATATTTAATATCTCATTTGCAGCCTATTTCAGTTTGGTTTATGTAAAGCAATCTTTTTATTTAACCTATTTTAATATATATTAATATATATATACTTTTCAATTATGTCTATATGTGTGAATCTGAATGTGTTTCTGTGCATTGTGCACCTGTGGAGGGACCCCAGAGGCCCTAGGGATTATCAGATCCTAGAGAATTGGATTGGCAGATAATTGTGATCAGGTATGTGTATGCTGGAAATCAAGCTGGGGTCCTCACAGTGATCCCTCTCACCAGCTCCTTGAAATTTTATTTTCATAATCTGAGGTGCCTTTCTTACTTCATTCAGTTCTGTCGTTTTGTTCTCCTTTATTATGTTCATGCCTTTTTTGAGTTACTTGAGCATAAATACAATTATTCTTTGGAATTATCTGTCTGGAAATTCTTCCAAATCATTCTAATTGGGAGTCATTCCTAAGGGATTACAGATTTCACTGACAATATATATTACCTTTGTTTCTATATTGAGACATGCACATCTTGAGTTAGTCGAGTTAGTTCATTAGCTGAACTTCTTTCTTTTTCTCTCTCTCTTTTTTCCTTCTTTTCTGTTTAGTCAAAGTTTTCTTTGTTCCTTCAGTGGAGGTATTTACAAATTCAGGAGAAGGCTAAGTTGTAATAGGCTTGAGGTGTAACTTTCCTCTATGAGACTGGTGTTAGGGGACACAGGCTATATGCCCAGTCTTCCTCCGAGGCACAGCTCTTGTTGTGTGTCAACTTAAGCCCTTGGTCTGTGTTTACAGCTTCTAATGTGAGTTATGGAACTCCTCACGTGTGTACTCTTTACCCAGATCATCTCCAGTCTTCACCCTGGATCCACTGAGAGCTTATTGGGTTTCAGAGGGTTATCTGGCTCCTGGGGAATTCTTTACAGATGAACTTGTGTTCACTGCTGTAACCACAGATACTGTTACTTTTCCCCTAGCCATTTGCTCAGACTGCCCAAGCCAGCACTGATAATCATGCTGTACCCTTTCCTGGTCTCTTCTGATGCCCTTCTCCTGAAAGTACCTCCAGTGTGTGTGTGTGTGCCTGTGTGTGTATAAAGGTCTTCATTATATGCTTTCAAGCACTTTCATTGTAGCCACATTTATCACACTTAAAATTGTTCACTTTAGGAGTGATCCTTTTGGTTTAGGCATGTCATTTCCATTTGAAGAAGCAGACTATGGAGGCAGGGATTATTCTATATATTTTTATCACATTCTTCCTATCCCTCATCACAATGTTTAGCACCAAAAAAGGGTAATCAGTACACATAGATCATGCACATGAGTGGATGATGAATAAAACCAAAGCCCAACTTGGCTTGTCTTTGTTTCAGAAGATCAATTTGTAAGGCAAGAAGCCATGTGCACATTCAACTGATTTTCTTTTTAAGAGATTGTGATTTTAAATGAAATCTTAGTCCCATTAATATAAAGTTCCACAATCTACTTGAAGTGAGTGCCTGATCATGTCAGTCAGCAGTGGACAGATTTGGAGTAGAACCTGCATTTTCTTGGATAGGTTTAATTGGGCTTACACTGGTCACAAATGCTTTCCCCACAAAATTTCCAGTCATTTACTACTTTACTCCCTTGTTAGTATAATTTCATTCTTTTTAGTTCTTTTAAACACAAGTGTCACTTTTCTTTGAAATTTATATTTGTTTTAATGATAATTTTTTCACTCCATTGCTTATAGACATATGTTTCTTATAGACATATGTACCTGTCTTGGTCATTTTTAAATCCTGAACTCAGATATTTTTGTTATCTAAAGAATTGTTTATTTGGAAAGCTAGTTTCTGACTGGCAGAATTCTCAAGTTTTCATTCCTACCGCAAGCAGAGCCACTCATAGATTTAATGGCCCTCCAAACTAGTGTCTATCCATATTCTCTCTCACATCTCCACCTAACACTCATTCTCATTCCAATGGCCATTCCTCAACCACACAACACCTTCAGGCCTGTACTTTTCCCCATTCTATAAATGGGCACCTTGCAGTATGATCTACAAACCTTCAGTGAAAATTCCCAAATCTAGACTGCTAATGACAGTAACAACAAAAAGCCCCATGATGTGTCTGGGCTTTCTAAAGAAAATTATAACTTTAAAGATTAGTGTAGTGGCCCACCAATGGGCTATAATGATAGCTGATTCTGCAGTTATGCTTTGAATATTTCTCCTATTTTTGTCAGAAGGCAGTCAGCAAGTCTTCGCCATGCCCTAACCTACACCAAATACAGTCTTCAAAAACATTATGGGCAGATTCAATGGTATCTAGGAATTAACAAAAAAAAAAAAAAGAAAAGAAAAGAAACTATGGCCTCATCAGCCATTACCCTTTTCTTGTGTTTGCAACTATATCAATTGTTTTCCTTTCTAAGTCACAGCATGAAGTGTCTTCTTTGCTGAAAAGGATGGCCTCCTTCAGAACTTCTGATTATGATAAAAATATATTCTCTTCCTCTCCTTTTCTTTGAATTTGTATTTTATTAGCCCAACCGATCCCTGATATTTCTGTCCCTGCCTCTTTAATGAACCCAGGAAGCTAGCTGGAAGCAAGGGCTATAGGATGGATATCCTGAATTGTATTAGATTTCCTTAAATTTCCCAGCACTCTCTTCAGACATGTGATTTCTGTTCCCTTAGCACCCTTGAGTAGTCGGCAATCTTCAGACACTTTACCGTTATTGTCTTCTGCATTGCTTTAAGACGCTGTCTTTGGTATCCATGCTTTAGATGAAAGCAAAATTCCTGAAATTAGCAAAGGATAGAAGACAGTGGGACATAGTATTTTAAATGCTGTCTTCCTTTTGAGTGCTGTCTTCTCTTTCATTCAAACTTCCAGGAGAGTGTCTGACAGTACATTTGATTTAACTAATAGGTTGGTGAAATGTGAGCATCAACTTTAATTTGCTTATTGACAGGGATGAAGAGTTGAGGAGTAATGGCATGAATAGAAGAGGAAGAATTCTCAAACAGCAATTAGATGCAAAGACATGAGATGGAGGGTATCATTATCACTCTTATTTTCTGCAGTCATGCCATAGAATCAAAAGCTGGAAATTTTTAGAACATAAACATTTATGTCTTCTTCATTTTTAAAAAACGATGAGTCAACATATTCTTAATTTGATAAATCTATGTCTTGGCTAGGTAAGAGCTTGATAAATGAGAGAAGTGATGCCCTTTGATGGGAGGAATCCCAGAGGTAAAGATTTCTCATCTAGCAATCTAGTATGCTCAATTATTAAGTCACTTCCAAGTGTTACAGCTTCTCATCTGTGAGAAAATTTGTGGATTCTTCCAGACTTAAATTTTATGTTACCTTGGATTATCTTGACAAATAAAAAACCAGAACATTAGACAGCACTTCCACAGCTTTTAATTTCATATGAATTTTAGATTTGATTATAATAAAACTTTTGTTTATGAAATGGTCAAATGAATTCAGAGAAAAAGAATTTCCTAGAAAAATTGCTTGAGAGGTTGATTTGCCATGAAAACGCCTATCAGCATGTGCTGGTTTTGGAGTGAAAACTGTGAGCGCACTCTCAGATGGACCAGACTGAGCACAGGCAGTTTTCACAGCTCTCTGAGTCTACCAATCAACACAGCTGTCTTATTTACTCAAATAAGTAGTTAGAACCTCATATTTTAATTATGCATCTTTTCTTCTTGCATCTAATGCTTTCCAGTATCTTCTGGGGGTTCCCTAAGGAGAATATAGAAATCTTAAGGGTGATAAAGTGGGCACTGCAGAGTCAGGAGACATAGGTGGGCATAGTTTGAGAGGGTTGCTGAGTCCAGGCCTGGGAATGGTCCTGGGGCATTTCTTTCACCTCTGGTTGAAAAGGAGACAGTTCTGTACTATCATCTTCATTCTTGGCATTCTGGTTTTTGAATTTTGAAAAACTTTCTGTGATTTTTTTCTCTAAGTTTCAAGCAACTGAAAGGCTTATGTGTATCTTTCTTATTTTGTTTCTCTTTTTTAATCCCTTAGATATATTTATAGACAACTTATTCCAGATATTGTGAATAATTCTCTTAACTGATGACATAATTTGCTTTGGTACAACATTAATAAAAACCAAATCCACAAAACTACTTTCTAAAAATACCAGCATTTAATTTAAAGCAAAAGGTTCCAATAGTGAAGGTGTGAATTGGAGATGTCTACTCTACCATAAAATGGCATGGATGCATGGCAGGTTTTGAGGGTCATAGTTTGTCTTAGTGTACACTGTTGTACATGTTTTGAAATGGTCTTACACTGGGTGTGCCCTTCCTCATACCTACAGAGACGGGGTGACACTGTCACTGTTTCCTGTTTTTCACAAAGAAGACGGATCACTGAGTTTTCAGCGGGGATTCTTTTAGTCTTTGCTTGAAGAAAACATATGATGTCCATATGCTTGTTCACAAGTAAAGACTCCTTCAATAGAGAGACAGAAGATTTTACTATATACTTGGAACGCAGATTTTAGAATAAATGTGCTACTGATATGCTTTTACACTGACTTTGTGTTGTGTTTCTGAGTTCTGAATAAAAACAAGTATATGGAATATGTGCTACCTTGCTATGTTTACTTTATTTAAAATACAATGTAGTAAGTAGAAGTTGGAAAGCAAAGCTGAATGTCAGTAGCTGACAACTGCTGAATTTTTTAGTGGCAAATGAACATAAGCATTTATGTAGAATGAGGAAGACTAGCTCAGAAAAGAAAAAAAAAAAATTGGCCTCCCAGCAAAACAAGGAGAATTTGAAATTTTCAAGGTAACCAAAGAAGGAAACAGGGACAGAGAACTTCTGTATGAATAGAAAATTGATCTAACTACACAGAGGAGAGAGGAGTTATGGGTCAAGCAGGGGTCATTTCCTGAGGAAAACGAATACTTCTCATAGGCAATTTTCCATCTTGTATCCCTTACTTTCTGATCTCTGTATGTGACACCTTTTATGAATGATACTTTCAAGAAAAATTATGAGCAGCTCCTATCTTTCCACATTTGGTTTGATGTAGAGAGAGGCAGCAGATACAAGAGGCGGGAATACAAGGTAAAGATCTACAGACAAGGACAATGCTAAGAGAGGGAATGAGAAACTAGAAGTTCCCAAGATTCTTGGGCAAGGCCGGGAGTCAGCTGAAGAAAAAATGGAAAATAGACTCATTTTCCTTTCAGCAGCAGAGAAGTGTGCTTAGAGAAGATTTGGATCCCCTTCATAACATGTGGGGATCATCACAAAACAATTCTCAAGCTCCAGAACTTTTCCAGTGGAAATACTTACAATATTCAGGCATCATCAGAGTTATCTGGTGTTAATGTCCTGGCCCATAATGCTGCGTTATGTAAAATGTTGCTTTTCACAAAATTATGGCTTTTTTTTTTTCAAAAAGGAAACATCACATAGAAGTTTCTGAAATCAAGAACAGGAAATGAGTGATTCAGCAATCTGGATTTCCCCCAGAGAGCTGTCTCCACAGCTGTAGTGCAGAGCCACAAAACCTTCCAAGGACTTGTCTGGTGTTATTCAAAAGCAGTCAGGCTGAGAACTGCAGAGAATGTTGTGCAGCATGTTGAAAGGCAGTTGGAAAGACAGTCTGGACTCCCAGAAATATGTCAGCCTAGTGTACTGCTTGAGTGGAGCCTGTGGGCCACCACGACTGAGAGCTGGGCAGCAAGCAAGTATCTTCCACCACAGTAGCAAGAAGGTATTTGTTCTGCCGGGAAGACTTTAAAGGATGATTTACTGTGGAAGTCCACCCTTCCAGGTACCTAATGAGAAGCCTTTGGGACATGGTTGGGAAGGGAAGCTCAGTTAGTGCTGATTCAGTCATTCCTTCCTCCCACCCTCTCTTCCTTAAAAAGCAGTCATCAAAGAACCAGATTTTGGCTGTTGTTATCTGTCATACCCTGAGCAATTCTCATGTGGGCAACTCTGGCAATTCTATGGAGTGCCCCTTTGGAGGAAAATCAGAGGCCTGACACTGGAAGGGAGAAATAGTCTCTGAGTATAGCTATCTGGAACACACGAGCATGTTTCAGTAATAAAACAAAGCCCTTCTGTACCCTGGAAATGTTTTCAGTACTTAATCCCCAAAACTGTTCCACACAGTCTGCTGCCTATCATCTTGATCTGTGTCTAAGTTCCTGTAGTAGATCTTACTGTTTTCTCTGTCTCCAGATTTTTCTTACCCTCCCTGATTCTTACTCTCAATCTTCTGAAAACGTGGATTTCCACCGTGTCACCCTCTGCTGAAAATTACTTGCAAGTAGCAGCCATGTTTTCGTTAGTACCTGATAGATTTTTTTTTCTTTTTGAGACTTACCTATATTCTGTTAAACGATACGCATGTCTACAACTGCACACACGTTTTCAAAATGAGCTGGCTACTACGCGGTAATAAATGTATATCATACGTAATAAAATATCACTTGAATTTTTTTGTTACCTAACATTTTTGTCAAAGGTCCAGGCTGAGAATAAAGGTTAGTAGGTAATACACACTGTTTTACTATTCATCATCCATATCACATATTCAAATACATGCCTGTAGTTTACATCTATGTTATACATTACCATGAAGATCCCTTAGAATCATACATAATGTTTACCTCATCACTTGATTGCGCAAAAACCTACATCAAGCCCTTGATCAGTATCACCTAAGCATAAGGCAGTATCCGTAGAAAACACACATCTAACATTCACACTACAGCGAATGCTTGTTTCATAATGTATTGTTCTCCTTACACGAGGCATAATTGAATATTACTTACTTCCAACCTAAAGTTAACCAATTACTTTAAAAAAAATATAAGTGTGGTTTCATGGCATAAATGCTACCTTTTGACCATTTTCAGCACATGGTTTAGTGTCACTAAAAATATAATAATTTTGTTGCAAAAGAAAGTGTGAGAAATTTCAGAGGGAAGTGTAAAGGCTCTATCAGGGACATTTGCTTCTGACTTAAGATTTTGTGGTTTGGGTTAGCTGGGGCTGAAGAATCAGCTGTGATTAACAAGACACCAGAACTACTGAAGAGTAATCTTTCCTTTGCTGAGGAGAAGGGGAGCAAGGGTATCGGGAAGGAGGGAGGGAAAGATCACAAGAAGAGAAGGGAGGGGGCTACGATCGGGATGTAAAGTGAATACATAAATTTAAAAAATAAAAATTAAAAGATGTAGAACTCTCAGCTCCTTCTCCAACACCATGTCTGCCTGCATACTGCTATGTTTCCTGCCATGATGACAATGGATTAAACCTCTGAAACTAACCTAGTTAGCTCTAAACTAGCCCAATTAAAAGCCTCCCTCTAAGAGTTAGCTGGTTGTAGTGTCTCTTCACAACAATAAAATCCAAACTAAGACACCTGCCCAAGTGTACGTTTATGTTGGCTGAGTTTCAGGGTAAGTACTCCAACGAGGACACCTTCTTTGCAACACTTCCACAGTTGGGGGTAGAACCTTTGTAATGATGCCTCATCACTGGGGTGTGCTGGAGTACCGCCTCCCTGACGAGCTCACTCAGACCCCCATTATTTGCCTCATCACTGGATTGTTCCAGCTATTGGACAAACCGGGGAAGAATGTGTTTGCTAGCGTTCTCCAGTTTGTAAGTTAAAACAGCAGCTCTGTTTCTGGAGTTTGGGTCTTTTGAGGCCAAGAGATTGTCTTTCTGCTGTGTCCAGACTGCCAGGGGGACTAAAAGTCATGTGCGTGGTAGAAACTGTTTCATGGCAGCCAGGAGACCAGATTCTGGTTTTACAGTACTTTTCCTGGGAGAAGACCTTCCACCAACTAGGCAAAGCCTTCACTCAGGGCAAGATCTTCAATATTCAAGTGAACATCTTTTGTCAGGACACAACTGCCTACACTCACCCCTTTTTAAACAGTTGAGGTAATTAAGGGATCTGAATATTGCAAAAGATAATTTCTGACTTAATTTTACTTTACTGTTGATAAAAAACAAGAGAAAACAACACAGCTCTCTCATTTTAAAGGGACTAGGAGATAGCCTATTCTAAACCATTTCAAGGAAACATGGCACAGGACTGCAGATTCGGGTTCCCCTCAATTTCATGTGTTAACATGGAAGCAGTTTCATGAAGTTTTATTGTTCACAGAACAATAAAACCATAAATTGAGGCAAGTTTAAA
This sequence comes from Psammomys obesus, assembly GCF_907164565.1. NCBI lineage: Eukaryota > Metazoa > Chordata > Mammalia > Rodentia > Muridae > Psammomys > Psammomys obesus. Next base: position 4,550,618 of record NW_026587556.1, read on the forward strand.
ATATATTGATGGGTACATCAGAGAAATTGTTATGGTAAGACAGGCAAAGTTTTTCTATAGGCCTAAGATGCTATCTGATGCTATTCTTAACTATTTGGGTTGATGGAAGCTAGTGGTTTGCTAAGTTCATAGACTTGAAAGGTTTTTAAGCTATTAGTCACAGGATATTAGTTCTGGCACAGAGGTGGACAGGGAATGGCTGTTCCAGAGGGTAAAGCTAGCTCAAGTTGAGGCCACTGGCCTATGTACCTATAGCATTCCAGTGCCTCCAATGCATTAAGTTCTGATCAGTCTCTGCAGAAACAGCTTCTTTCTAAGAGTTCTCTTTTTTTAATTAAATTTTTATTTTTTAATATTAGTTACAGTTTATTAACTTTGTATCTCAGCTGTATCCTGCTCCCTCATTCCCTCCCAATCCCACCCTCCCTCCCTCATCTTCTCCCTGTCCCTTTCCTAGTCCACTGATAGGGGAGGACCTCCTCCCTTTCCATCTGACCCTAGCTTATCAGATATCTTCAGGCCTGGCTGCAAAGTCCTCCTCTGGGGCCTAGCAGGGCTGCTCCTCCCTCAGGTGTGTGTGTGGGGGGGGGGTGTCAAAGATCGAGCCATTGAGTTCATGTCAGAAATAGTTCCTGTTCCCCTTATTAGTGAACCCACTTGAATACTGAGCTACCATGGGCTACATCTGAGCAGGGGTTCTAGGTTATATCCATACATAGTCCTTGGTTGGAGATACACTCTCATAAAAGACCCTTGTGCCCAGATATATTTGGTCCTTGTGGAGCTCCTGTCCTCTCCAGGTCATACTAACTCCCCCTTCTTTCATATGGTTCCCTGCACTCTGCCGATGGTTTGGTTATGAGTCTCAGCATCTGCTTTGATACACTGCTAGGTAGAGTCTTTCAGAGGCCCTCTGTGGTAGGCTCCTGTCCTGTTTGTTACTTGTTTTCTCCTACATCCAATGTCCATCCCATTTGTTTTTCTAAGTGAGGATTGGTCATCTTACCCTGAGTCCTCTTTCTTCTTTATCTTCTTTAGGTGAACAGATTTCAGTATGTTTATTCTATCTTATAGGTCTAGTACCCACTTATAAGTGAGTATATACTACAATCAAGGGCTGATATCAAGAGTTCTCATTCACAGTGGTAACAGAACATAATGCATGATTGCAATTCTTTTAAGCTTAGGGAAATTTTGTGTTATAGCTCAGAATAGTGTCAATCTGTGTGTTCTTGAAAAGAATGTGTTCTTTTGTTCTATAAAAGTGGCCTGTAATTTTGCATACCTATGTCCTTGTTCAGATTCTGTCTTTACTGGCTTTCTGTTGCTGAGGTACAGCATTGACTCAAATTTTCCCTCAAGATCTATCAGCTTTTGCTGCACACATCTTTCAATTCTGTTATTGTTGAATAAACGCAGCACTTTTATATCTTTTTGCTGGCTGGTTTGGCATTTCTTCATGAAATTGCCCTCTTTCTCTGAGGCAATGTTATTAGCTCTAAAATTTACTTTGAAACCAAGATAGACAATTTACCAGTTTTTGATTAGTAAAATATAATATTATTTTCTACCTAAAGTATGTGTTTTTAATGTTTATAACATAATTAGGACCCTTGCTTTGGGGTATTTGGACCATTCATGTTTAATGTGGTTATTTGTAAGGTTTGGGTTATAGCCATCATCTTAATATGTATTTTCTTTTTGTTCCATGGCTTCTTCATTAAATTTTCTTTTATTTGTAACTTTCTTTCTACATATTTATTCACCATTTTAATTTTTTAAATGCAAATCAAGTGTGAATTTGTTGATATGTTTTGGGCTGGCTGTTATTACAATATTCATTTATTTGGTCTTTATTTTCAAGGGTAGAATAGGTAGCTTTTGTTGCTGTTGTTGCTGTTTTGCCTTGCTGGTTCTTGTATGGAAGTGTGTCTTGAAAACCCTCAAATCCTAGGGCTGGGAAGGTATCCCCGTTCTGAGGTGAGATAGTGCTCCAAGAGTATCCTCAGGCACAGGATCCTAGGAAGCACTCTGTTGAGGAGGCTTCCTCAACAGAGACATTGCAGCCTTTAAAAGTTTTAAATTTCAGTCTTTAAAGAAGCTGTTTTTACCTAGAACCTCTGTTTGGATGTAGCCTGTGGTAGCTCAGTAACCAATTGGTTTCCCAAAGTAAGGAGAACAAGGACTATTTCTAACAGGAACTCAATGGCTGGCTCTTTGACCTCCCTTCCTCCCTCCCCCACCCAAGGGAGGATCATCCCTGCCAGGCCAGAGAGGAGGACTTTGCAGCCAGTCCTGAAGATACCTGATAAAACAGGGTCAGATGAAAGGGGAGGAGTTCCTCCCCTATCAGTGGACTTGGAAAGGGGCAGAAAAGAGATGAGGGAGGGAGGGTGGGATTGGGAGGGAATGAGGGAGCGGGATACAGCTGGGATACAGAGTTAACATAATGTAACTAATAAGAAAAAAAAAGCGGTTGTTTTAGTCTATCATCCTTTGTTTCTTGTATGTTATCTGTTTGTTTTTCTTTCTCTCCTTTGTTGCTTTAAGGAATTTTCTTTTTAAGGTTTCTGTTGACCAACTTCTGTCTTGTATCTTGCTGTAGTCTTATTCATTTTATTGAGCTATGGCTTTATGATGATGCTAGGACCTGAGGTATATACTCTACAATATGAACAAGGAATTAGCCAAATAGTTTTCTTTGCTCACATTTCTCTCCTCTTCACTTATAAGGACATTATTTTTACTTCTAGAAGTAGAGTTGATTCTTTTTATCTTTCTTTCCTTCTTGTCTTTCTTTTTTTTTTGTATGCTCCATGTCTCTACTCAATGTGTTGAAAAAAATTATAGTTATTTTAATGTTCTTGACTTCTGAATTGACCTCAATTAGCTATCTCATTAAGGAGGCTTAAAAATTGAATTCGAAGTTGTTGCCTGCTGCTGTTGGGGTTGTGTAGTTTCTCAGCTCTCCATCAGTAGCCCCCATTAGCACTGGTCTTAGCTCTAACTGTCTCCTCAGCCAATCAGATGTTAAAGACTCCTGGGACCTTTTGTTGTTTAACTTGTCGTTGAGCATCTGTTAAACCTTGATCAGGGTTTCTAGAATGGCTGTAGTAGATTTTGAAAACAGACTTAATCACTATCGGTTTGGGGTTTCCCAGCGATACACTTCACAGTTAATTGTTAAACTCTAATACAACTGACCATTTAAGATTGAACAACAGTTTATTGTTTTGAAACAATGTCGGGTAAGCCCCGACATTTCATTTGAAATGTGAACTGTACTTATAATTCAATGCAAATTCAACATTTGTATTTGGAGTTAAATTATTTTAACAAATAATTTTATTTAATGGGGAAAAAAAACTTGAATTAGAGGTTTAAAATTTGAATTAGACATGGTGAATTTTTTCTTTTAGACTGCAGATTTTTTATTTTTGGTGGTGGTGGGGAAAATAACTTACTAGAAAAATCTTGGGTTTTTTTTAGGAGCTATTGTTGCTAAGATCTGTAGGTAGCCATTCCATTAGTGAGACACACTTGTGAAAACAGGTGTCACCTGTGAGAAACAGGTGTTATGCTTGCCAGAGGCTGTTACTTCTTCTCATTTAATGCTGTTTTTCTCTTTATTGGCCATCTCACTTGCATGCATGGATTGATGGGCACGCAGCTGAATACTTGGGTTCCCTTTGTGTATTTCCAGAATTGTCTTTCTTTATGCTTCTCTCTTTTCTTAGTGCTGGCGATTATACTTTAACTGTTTTCCCAGCTAAGGTATACCACTGGGATCTGCCTATGCACTCTTCTGTATGCCATGACTTAGAAATCATGCCATTTGCTTTAATTTCCGAAATCAACATCCTTAATTTCTGTTATTCCATATGTCTCATTTTTTTGTCTAAATTTTGTTTTTTAAAATGGTTTCCAGTAGGAAAGAAAAGAAAACACGATCCCTATTATTTCTTCTTGTCTAAAAGCTGAAGTCATTTCCAATGCCCTTTAAATTGTATCATATTGTTCTCATACATACAAAAGGAAAAGAAAAGAAAATGAACTATACAGTTTCTGCCTTAAATAAGGCTAAAAAGTGTGTGTGTGTGTGTGTGTGTGTGTGTGTATGCCTGTGTGTTAGGTAAGAAAAAAAATTACTTTAATACTGCTAAAGTTTGGCTTCATTCTCTAGTTAGAAAAAAAAAAACAAGGAAGAGGGGGGATCCAAGATGGTGGCACCGGGAGGACACTCTTTCTGACCAGCAGCACAGCAGGGTCTGCACAGGGACCAGCAGATGGAACTCTGGGCTCTACCACACCAGCGATTATATTTCCCAGGTGAGAGGAAACCCCAATGTGTGGAAGTCAATCAGCTTCAGGTCACCCAGTTAAGCTGTGGAAGAGTTCCTGGTCCCGCCAGGCATTCAGTCACCAGCCCAGAGTCACATGTTGCCTGCCGGTGTGCTCTGATCACAGTCCCACACTGAACTGCGGGCCCCACAACTAGAAAGAAAAATACAGCCCAAGAAAACTAACTACTTTCAAGAAAACACAGGAAATAAATAACATCACTACAGCAAAACAAAAAGTAGCCAAGCACACAAGCACACTATGACAGGCAACATCAAAATCAAGGGATCTAACAGCCACTGGTCATTAATCTCTCTCAACATCAATGGACTCAACTCTCCAATAAAAAGACACAAACTAACAGAATGGATTCATAAACAAGACCCAACAATCTGTTGCATACAAGAAATACACCTAAGTCCCAAAGATAGACATTACCTGAGAGTAAAGGGCTGGAAGACGGTTTTCCAAGCAAATGGACCCAAGAAGCAAGCAGGAGTAACCATTATAATATCAAATAAAATAGACTTTCAACCAAAATTAATAAAAAGAGATAGGGAAGGACACTTCATACTCATCAAGGGAAAATTCTACCAGGAAGACATCACAATCCTGAACATCTATGCCCCAAATACAATGGCAGCCACATTTGTAAAAGAAACATTAATAAAACTTAAACCACACATAGATCCCCATACATTAATAGTGGGAGACTTCAACTCCCCACTCTCAACAAAGGACAGGTCAACAAAACAGAAATTAAACAAAGAAACACTATCTCTAACAGAGGTAATGAATCAAATGGACCTAACAGACATCTACAGAACCTTTCACCCAAACACAAAAAGAGTTTACCTTCTTCTCAGCACCTCATGGAACCTTCTCCAAAATAGATCATATAGTTGATCACAAAGCAAGCCTCAACAGATACAAGAAGATTGAAATAATCCCTTGTATCCTATGTGATCACTATGGACTAAAGCTGGACCTCAATAACAACAGAAACAACAAGAAGCCTACACACACATGGAAACTGAACAACTCGCTACTTAATGACAGCTGGGTCAGGGAAAAAGTAAAAAAAGAAGTTAACGTCTTCCTAGAATTCAATGAAAATGAAGGCACAACATACCCAAACTTATGGGACACAATGAAAGCAATGTTAAGAGGAAAGTTCATAGCACTAAGTACCTTCAAGAAGAAATTCAAAACATGTCATTCAATCAACTTAATGGCTCACCTAAAAGCCCTAGAAAAAAATAAGTAGACATACCAAAGAGGAGTAGACATCTGGAACTAATAAAACTCTAATTTATTGTTTCATTAAATTAGAAACAAATAAAACAATTCAAAGAATCAATGAAACAAAAAGCTGGTTCTTTGAGAAAATCAACAAGATAAACAAACCCTTAGCCAAAGTAACTAAAAGGCAGAGAGAAACTATCCAAATCAACAAAGTGAGAAATGAAACATGGGTCATAATGACAGACATGAAGGAAATCCAAACAATTATTAGGTCTTCAAAAGTCTATACGCCGAAAAATTTGAAAATCTAAATGACACTCTAAATGGACAATTTTCTTGATCGATTCCACTTACCAAAGCTGAATCAAGATCAGGTAAATCAATTAAATAGTCCTATATCCCCTAAGGAAAATGAAGCTGTCATCAATCCAATAAAAGCCCAGGGCCAGATGGTTTCAGCGCAGAATTTTACCAGACCTTCAAAGAAGAGCTAACAACAATACTCTTCAAACTATTCCACAAAATAGAAACAGAAGGAACACTACCAAACTCATTCTATGAAGCCACAGTCACCTTGGTACCTAAACCTCACAATGACCCAACAAAGAAAGAGAATTTCAGGCCAATCTCCCTTATGAATATTGATGCAAAAATAAAATACTTGCAAAACGAATACAAGAACACATCAAAGATATCATCCACTATGACCAAGTAGGCTTCATCCCAGGTATGCATGGGTGGTTCAATATACGAAAATCCGTCAATGTGATTCACCATATAAACAAACTGAAAGAAAAAAAAAATCCCCACAAGATAATCTCCTTAGATGCCGAAAAAGCATTTGACAAAATCCAACATCCATTTATGTTTAAAGTATTGGAGAGACCAGGGATACAAGGCAAATACTTAAACATAGTAAAGGCAATGTACAGCAAGCCTATAGCCAACATCAAACTAAACAGAGAGAAACTTAAAGCAATCCCACTAAAATCAGGGACAAGGCAAGGCTGCTCACTCTCTCCATATCTCTTCAACATAGTTCTTGAAGTCCTGGCTAGAGCAATAAGACAATTAAGGGGGATACAAATTGGAAAGAAAGAAGCCAAAGTATCACTATTTGCAAATGATATGATAGTATTCCATGAGTGACCCCCAAATTTCTACCAGGGAACTCCTATAGCTGATAAATAACTTCAGCAAAGTGGCTAGATACAAAATTAACTAAAAAAAGAAAATCAATAGCCCCTCTGTATACAAAAGACAAAAGGGCTGAGAAAGAAATTGAGGAAATAACTCCCTTCACAATAGCCACAAAACACATAAAGTACCTTGGTGTAACCCTAACCAAGCAAGTCAAGGACTTTTATAAAAAAAAATTCTAGTCTCTGAAGAAAGAATTAGAAGAAGATATCAGAAGATGGAAAGATCTCCCATGCTCATGGCTTGGCAGGATTAAAAATGGCTATCTTACCAAAATCAATCTACAGATTCAATACAATTCCAATCGAATTGCCAACACAATTCTTTACAGACCTTGAAAGAAAAATTATCAGCTTCATATGGAATAACAAGAAACCCAGAATTGCTAAAACGAACCTCTACAATAAAAAATCTTCTGGAGGTATGTCCATCCCTGATCTCAAGCTGTACTATAGAGCAACAATACTAAAAATTGCATGGTACTGGCATTGAAACCAACTTGTGGATCAATGGAATCAAATAGAACATCCCTGAAATAAACCCACACACTTATGGAAACCTGATTTTTTACAAAGATGCCAAATCCATACAATGGAAAAAAACATAGCATCTTTAACAAATGGTGCTGGTCTAACTGGATGTAGAAAAATGCAAATAGATCCATTCTTATCACCCTGCACAAAACTAATGTCCAAGTGGATCAAAGACCTCAACATAAAACCAGGCACACTAAACCACTTAAAAGAAAAAGTAGGGAAGGGCCTTGAACTTATTGGAACAGGAGACAACTTCCTGAACAGAACACTAACAGCACAGGCTCTAAGACCAACAGTCAATAAATGGGACCCCATGAAACTGAAAATCTTCTGTAAAGCAAAGGACACTAAAATCAGAACAAAACAAATGCCTACAGATTGGGAAAGGATCTTCACCAACCCTGTATCTGACAGAGGCCTAATATCCAGAATATATAAAGAACTTAAGAAGTTGAACAGCAACAAATCAAGTAATCCAATTAAAAAATGGGGAACAGAGCTAAATAGAAAATTCTCAATAGAGGATTATTGGATGTCTGAGAAACACTTAAAGAAATGTTCAACGTCCTTAGTCATCAGGGAAATGCAAATCAAAATGACCCTGAGATTTCACCTTACACCCAGCAGAATGGCTAAGATGAATAACTCAAGTGACAACACATGCTGGAGAGTATGTGGACAAAGGGGAGCCCTCCTCCATTGCTGGTGGGAATGGAAACTTGTACAACCACTCTGGATATCAATCTGATGCTTTCTCAGACAATTAGGAACAGTGCTACCTCAAGACCCAGCTGTACCACTCCTAGGCATATATCTAAAAGATGCTCAAGTATACAAGGACATTTGTCAACCATGTTTGTAGCAGCTTTATTTGTAATAGCCAGGCGCTGGAAACAAGCCAGATGCCCCTCAACTGAGGAATGAATACAGAAATTGTGGTACATCTACACAATGGTATATTACTCAGCGATAAAAAACATGGAAACATGAAATTTGCAGGTAAATGGTGGGAACTGGAAAAGATCGTTCTGAGTGAGGTATCCCAGAAGCAGAAAGACACACAGGGTATATACTCACTCATATTAGACATGTAATATAGGATAAACATACTAAAATCAGTGCAGCTAAAGAAACTAATCAAGAGGGAGGACTCTGGCTAAGATGCTCAATCCCCATTCAGAAAGGTAAAGAGGATGGACATTGGAGGAGGGAGAAAACAGGGAACAGGACAGGAGCCTACCACAGAGGGCCTCTGAAAGGCCCTACCATGGAGGGTATCAAAGCAGATGCTGAGAGTTATAGCCAAACTTTGGGCAGAGTGCAGGGAATCTTATGAAAGAAGTGGGAAATGGTAAGACCTGGAGAGGACAGGAGCTGCACAAGGAGAGTAACAGAACCAAAAAATTTGAGCACAAGGGTCTTTTATAAGACTGCTACTCCAACCAAGGACCATTCATTGAGATAACCTAGAACCCCTGCACAGATGTTTCCCATGGCAGTTCAGTGTCCAAGTAGGTTTCACTGTAATGGAAACAGTCTCTGACATGAACTGATTGGCCTGCTCTTTGATTACCTCCCCCTGAGTGGGGAGCAGCCTTACCAGGACACAGAGGAAGACAATGCAGCAAGTCCTGATGAGACCTGATAGACTAGGATCAGAAGGATGGGGAGGGAGACCTCCCTTATCAGTGAACTTGGGAAGGGGCATGGGTGGAGAAGGGGAAAGAAGAGTGGGATTGGGAGGGGAGCAGGGAGGGAACTACAGGAGGGATACAAAGTGAATAAACTGTAATTAATAAAAATAAAAAAAGAAAAAAATTGTCTCATATTTGCCATATCCTTCTCAAACCACTTATTTTCCCCAGTATTTTAAAATCCATCTTTCAGTTTAAAATTATTTTTCACTTGCCTATTTAATGTCTTCAGAATATTTTGAATTTTAATAGTTGCATACTTTGGTTTTACTAATCCTGTAATATCTATTATTTGTATTGCTTCTTTAAATTATTTATTATCTTTAAATTACTCAATTCACAAACAATTATCTTATCAAAATTAAAAAATACTTTCATGGTTTCTAGTTCTTAGAAAATGAGTTCCTGTTTATAAAGAATCTGTTGTAATTTTCTTCTTTGCATAATTTTTCCCCAAACAGTTAACATTAGATTGGTTTTTAAATTTGATGTACTTTGGTTATCTGTTATTCAAGAATTGCAATTTCCAGAACCTGAGTTACAAGTGAGATACTGCAGTAGAATTGTCATAAAATTTTCCTCTACATAATCTTACATGTGTTTCATTAAGTCTTGGGTGAGACTTTGTTTATCTATTATGCATGCAATTGTCAGCCTACAAGTGTGCCTGCAGGCCAGGAGAGGGCACCAGATCTCATTATAGATGGTTGTGAGCCACCATGTGGTTGCTGGGGTTTGAACTCAGGACCTCTGGAGGAGCAGAGAGTTTGTTTCAGTGACTGGCTAGTGTTAACACCCCATACAGGTTTTATAAATCCTGGTCCTATACCTTTTCATTTAAAAGAAAAACTTACTTCCTTTTCTCATTATCCTTCTGATTCTGACAGCTGGTTTACCTACCAGATGATCCTTTAATTCACTTAAACATTCTGCTTATTTTAATTCAACCTCAAATTCTCTAAAATTTATAACTTCCCTTACCAATTTCCTAACCATCACCACTATGCTGAAATACCTCCTCAGAGAAATTCTCAGAAACCCCATGAATAGTATGGTTAGTCTTTATCTTCTTTTAGCTCTAACATTTGATGGAGGTGATGCCCTTTATCTTTTAATGCTCTTCTTGTTCTTGTTGAAGCTTAAGGTAGCAAGGAGAATTTGCCATTGAATAAAAAAGCTTTACATCTAATCCCATGAGGAGATATTGTATACAAGTAATATACAAAATATGTGCACTACTCACAAACAACTTCTTCAGTGCTGAGAATTACTGTGTCTCCTCTTTCCAATGTGGTTATTAGTGCCACAAGTACCCAACAACCCACTGAAACACAGATGATACTGAGAAAATATACTTTTAATCTACATTTAATTTAAATTTAGATCATATATGTGGCTAATGGCTATATAAATGTTTTTTCTACAAAGAAGTCAGTAGCTTCTTTGTTAAATAGAAACAAAAAGAAATCATACAAAAAAATCAAAGAGCTTGTTCTTTGAGAAATGAAGATGTAGAGACCTTTGGCCTAAGTAACTAAGAGAAAGAGATGGCACAAATTAATAGAGTAAAAAAAAAAACAGTGAAATATTACAACAAACACTAAAGAAACACAGAATGTTTTAAGGGTATATTTTTAGACCTGTATCCTTTAAGTTGGAAAATCTAAAAGAAATGAATGACTTTTTAGAATGATCCGCACAACAAACTTAAACAAAGAAGAGGTCAACAAACTAAACAGACTGACAACAAATTAAAGAAATTGAAACAGTAATAAAGACCCTTTTTCTCTTGGCAAAAACAAAACAACCAAGTTAGAATAGATTCATAGCAGAATTCTATCAATTGTGCAAAAAGTATCAATAGCACATTCTTCTTATATTATTCAGAAAAAGATAAAGAGAAGAAACACTTTCAAACTCCTTATACAGTGGCAGTATTACTCTAATAATAAAACTAGGTAAAGACATAATGCAAAAGAAAGAAAGAAAGAAAGAAAGAAAGAAAGAAAGAAAGAAAGAAAGAAAGAAAGAAAGAAAAGTACAGGCCAAAACTCTGATGAAGATAAATGTGAAAACCCTTAATAAAACACTTGTAAACAAAAAACATCTATATATCAGAAAAGTCATACACCATGATCAAATAGGCTTTATCCCAGAGAGATGACTCAATACTCAAAGGTCAATACATGTAATAAAGAGTATAAATGATCTTAAAGACAAAGTCACATTATCATCTCAATACATGCACAAAAAGCCTCTAGCAAATAAACATACCTTAGTGATGAAAGTTCTAGAGTAGAATTGGTCAGGACATACCCCAACATAATAAAAGCTATGGATGACAAACCACAGCCAACATATTCTCAAATGAAAAACGTTGAAGCTATTTCATTAAAATCAATAATGAAATAGGACTGTCCACTCTTCTCACTGCTTTTCAATACAGCACTAAAGGCACGAGCTGGAATAATGAGGCAAGAAAGAAAAATTAAAGGCATACCAAAGGGAAAAGAAGTCAAGTTATTCCTATTTGTTGATGATATAATACTATGTATAAGAGATCCCAATAATTCTACCACACATTTTCTAGAAATAATTAACATTTCAGCAAAATGGCAGGATAAAAAATAAATCAACTTAAAAAATCAGTAGGTTTTTTTATATACCAACACCACCCATGCTGAGAAAGTTCATGGAAACACTTCCATTCACAATAGCCTCAAACAACATAAAATTATCTAGGAATAAACATAATCAATGATGTCTAGAATGACATTTTCAAATCTCTTAAGAGACTGAGGTTTGGTAGTGTTTCTTCTGTTTCTATTTTGTGGAATAGTTTGAAGAGTATTGGTGTTAGCTCTTCTTTGAAGGTCTGGTAGAATTCAGCACTGAAACCATCTGGTCCTGGGCTCAGTAGCCCTCCTGTATATAAAAGACAAAAGGGCTGAGAAAGAAGTTAGGGAAACAACACCCTTCACAATAGCCACAAAGGACATAAAGTACCTTGGTGTGAACCTAACCAAGCAAGTCAAAGACTTGTATGAAAAAAAATTTCAGTCTCTGAAGAAAGAATTAGAAGAAGATATCAGAAGATGGAAAGATCTCCCATGCTCATGGCTTGGCAGGATTAATATAGTAAAAATGGCCATCTTACCAAAAGCAATCTACAGATTCAATGTAATTCCCACCAAATTACCAACACAATTCTTTACAGACCTGGAAAGAAAAAATCTCACCTTCATATGGAACAACAAGAAACCCAGAATTGCTAAAATAATTCTCTACAGTAAAAGATCTTTAGGAGGTATCTCCATCCCTGATCTCAAGCTGTACTATAGAGCAACAATACTAAAAACTGCATGATACTGGCATAGAAACAGACTAGTGGATCAATGGAATCCAATAGAAGACCCTGAAATAAACCCACACACTTACGGACACCTGATTTTTGACAAAGATGCCAAATCCATTCAATGGAAAAAAGACAGCATCTTCAACAAATGGTGCTGGTCTAACTGGATGTCTATATGTAGAAAAATGCAAATAGATCCATGTTTATCACCCTGCACAAAACTAATGTCCAAGTGGATCAAAGACCTCTACATAAAACCAGACACACTAAACCGCTTAGAAGAAAAAGTGGGGAAGAACCTGGAACTCATTGGCACAGGAGACAATTTCCTGAACAGAACACCAACAGCACAGGCTCTAAGACCAACAATCAATAAATGGGACCTCGTGAAACTGAAAAGCTTCTGTAAAGCAACAGACACTGTCCTTAGAACAAAACGACAGCCTACAGATTGGGAAAGGATCTTCACCAACCCTATATCTGACAGAGGCCTAATATCCAGAATATATAAAGAACTAAAGAAGTTAAACAGCAAAAAATCAAGTAATCCAATTAAAAAATGGGGTACAGAGCTAAACAGAGAATTCTCTGCAGAGGAATATTGAATGGCAGAGAAGCACTTAAAGAAATGCTCAACCTCATTAGCCATCAGGGAAATGCAAATCAAAACGACCCTAAGATTTCACCTTACACCCATCAGAATGGCTAAGATCAAGAGACAACACATGCTGGAGAGGTTGTGGAGAAAGGGGAACCCTCCTCCATTGCTGGTGGAATGTAAACTTGTACAACCAATTTGAAGAACAATCTGATGCTTTCTCAGAAAATTAGGAATAGCGCTTTCTCAAGATCCAGCTATACCACTCCTAGGTATATATCCAAAAGAGTCTCAAGTACACAATAAGAACATTTGCTCAACCTTGTTTGTTGCAGCCTTATTTGTAACAGCCAGAAGCTGGAAACAGCCCAGATGCCCCTCAGTGGAGAAATGGATATAAAAATTGTGGTATAGCTACACAATGGAATATTACTCAGCAATAAAAAACAAGGAAATCATGAAATTTGCAGGTAAATGGTGGGATCTGGAAAAGATCATCCTGAGTGAGCTGTCCCAGAAGCAGAAAGATGCACACAGTATACAATCACTCATATAGACATATAATATAGGATAAACCTACTAAAATCTGTACACCTAAAGAAACTAATCAAGAGGGAGGACTCTGGCTAAAATGCTCAATTTCTATCCAGAAAGGCAAAGAGGCTGGACACCAGAAGAAGGAGAAAAGAGGGAACAAGTCAGGTGCCTGACACAGAGGACCTCTGAAAAGCTCCGCCCTGCAGACTATCAATGCAGATGCTGAGACTTATGGGCAACCTTTGGGCAGAGTGCAGGGAATCTTATGAAACAAGTGGGAAACATTAAGATCTGGAGAGGACAGGAACTCCACAAGGAGAGCAACAGAACCAAAAAATCTGATCACAGGGGTCTTTCCTGAGATTGATACTCCAACCAAGGACTATGCATGGAGATAACCTAGGACCCCTGCACAGATGTAGCTCAGTATCCAAGTGGGTTCCATTGTAATAGGAATAGGGACTGTCTCTGAACATGAATTGATTGGCCTGCTCTTTAATTACCTCCCCCTGAGGGGGAAGCAGCATTACCAGGCCACAGAAGAAGACAATGCAGCCACTCCTGATGAGACCTAATTGACTAGGATCAGAAGGAAGGAAAAGAAGTCCTCCCCAATCAGTGGACTTGAGGAGGGGCGTGCATGCAGGGGATGGAGGAAGGGAGGGATTGGGACAGGAGGAGGGAGGGAACCACAGGGGGGATACAAAGTGAATAAAGTGTAATTACTAAAGAAAAAAAGTTTAAAAAAAAAGAGATTGAGGGAAAAAATTAGAAAATGGAAATACTTTCTATGCTCAGGAGTTGGCAGAAATAATACTGTGAAGATTACTAATCTACAAAAAGTAATTTATAGACCCAAAGAGATCCCAGTCGAAAGCTCCACAATATTCTCAACAAAAAATAGAAAAAAATACTAAAATTCATATGGAGCCAAAAGAACCCTAGATACCCAAAACAATCCTGATGAAAAAGAACACGCTGCAGATTTCAACATATATTACAGAGCTACAGAAATAAAAACAAACCAGTATTGGCAGAAAATGGACAAGAAGACAAAAAGACAGAAGACCCAAATAAGAGTGCACATAACAAAAGCCATCTGATAGTTTTAAAATATGCCAAAAGAATGCACTGGAGTAAAGACAGCATCTTTAAAAAAATGTTCTGTGAAAAGTGGATATCAACATGTAGGAGAAAGAAGTTAGTTAGACCTGTGTCTATCATCTCCAGAAAATCAGTTCCAAATGCATGACATATTCTAACATGAAGCCTGAAACCGCTAGAAGAAAACATAGGTGGGTTCCTACAAGACACACATGCAAGAAAGGATTTTTCTGAATAGGCTTTCATTTGCCCAAGAATTAGGGTCAACGAATGACAAATGGAGCCTCATGAAACTAAAAGGCTGTTAAGTAAACAATTAAGTGACGTGGAAGCACAAAGAGTTGGAGAGATTCTTTGCCAGCAATATAATTAGTAGAGAATTGATATCTAGAATATACAAACAACTCAAAAGAAAAGAGTCAAGAACATTTAGTAGGGTTGGAGATATGACTAAGTAGTTAAGAACATTGCTCTTCCAGAGGTCCTGAGTTCAGTTCCCGTCATTCACATTGTGGCTCAGAACCATCTATAACTGTAGTTCCAGAAGATCCAATTCCCTCTTCTGGTGTGCAGATAAATGTACATGCAGACAAAACACCCATATACGTATAGTACATAAATAAATAAATCTTTTTTAGGAGGACATTAACTGCCCAATTAAAATGGATTATGGATTTGAAAATAGAATTCTCGAACTTAAAGGTTAAAAATAGGAAATATCTCAAAAGAAATTCATTATCCTTGGCAATCAGAGAAACGAAAAGTAAGACAACTCTGAGCTGTGATTATACCTCAGTCAGAATAGCTAAGATTAAACAAACAGAACAGCCAACAACAACACTGGTGTATGTGGGGAAAAGAAAACCCTCATCATGGTTGGTTACCACCAAGATATGTATGCCACTCCTTGATCCTTAGAGTTGCCTTGTTGTTGGGGTTTCTATACATGATAGCTGGTAGGACTGTTGCTTGAGTCCATCATTTGATGGTGCCTTCTTCTAGCCTAAAAGGCAGTGTTCAGGGAGGTGGATTCAAGCCCATTGCCATTCAGGAGCCTCTGGACCCTGTGTCTGAAGCATGTGGCGTCTTCATCAATAGGGACTTAGCCTCCACTTCTGGGAACAGCCAAGGACAATAACCATCACCTGTATGTTTTCCGAGCCTCTTGGATGACTCTGACCAACAGCTCAGAAGAGGGTTTCCCACGCCTCGTGTTAGATGTTCTTTGGCTTTTGTATGGGGCATTGTTATCCGAGATGAGAAGATTTCATTTAAAAAATATATACATATATGTATATATATTTATGCATATATTACATATTTTGTAAGTATTTAATTGTATGCTCCCTTATAATCTTTCAGACATCCTTATTGTTATTTTACCCTCCTTCATCTCTATCTCCTTCCACTCTCTCTGCTTAGAGCCTTCCCATTTCCCTTTTGCCCACTAAGATCATTTGTACCCAGATATTCCAATCTTTATTGCTCTTCTCCCACCCTATCCCAGCAATAGCCCCACTTTATTTTCTTGGTTTCTGCAGGTACTCCACGAACTACATTAGAAGATTTGGAGCTAGATATATCCAATGAGAAAGAATATAAAAATCTTGGTATTTCTGGATTTGGGTCACCTCTCTCAATATGACTCTTTTTTCTGGTCCCATACATTACCCTGCAAAATTCATGTGATGGCTTGAATGAAAATGCCCCCTACCAATATATGGAAATGCTCATATATTTCCATGCTTAATTTTCAACTGATGAACTATGTTGAAGTAGTGGCCTTGTTGAAGGGTGTTACTGGAGGGTGGGCTTTGAGGTTTCAAAAGCCCACACTAGGCCCAGTGTCCCTCTCTCTGCCTGCTGCCTGTGCGTCAGGATAGAAATCTCTCAGCTACTGCTCCAGTACTTTGCCTGTCTGCTTCTCACCATGACGACAATGGACTAATCTTCTGAAACTATAATCAAGAGCGCAATTAAATGCTTTCTTGTTTAAGAATTGTCTTGGTCATGATGTCTCTTCACAGAAATAGAACAGTCACTAAAATAGTTCATAAGTTTATTTTTACCTATAGCTAAACAATATTCCATAGTGTATAAGTGCCACATTTGCACTATCCGTTCATCAGTTGAAGGCATTTAGGCTGTTTCCATTTCCTGCTCTATTGTTAATAGACCAGCAATGAACATAGCTGAGCAGCTATGTGCGTACTGAAATGTTAAGTCTTTTGGCTTGTAAAGAGTGGAATAGCTGGGCCATATGGTAAGAATTAGTCTTCGCTTTTTGAGAATTCTCCACACTGATTTCCAGAGTGGTTGGATCAGTTTGCCACCCCATCAAGCGTGAATGGGTTCTTTTTTTCACCATATCCCCTCCAGCCTTTGTTGTCAGTTGTTTTGTTGATCTGACTTGGGTAAAACATTCTCAAATCAGGATTAAGACCCACTCAACAAGAGAAAAACCATGCTTAGTGCTAAAATACTAGCCAACAATATAGGGCTAGTGAAGTCGTGGATTTTGAAGAACCTGCAATCACCAGTTTACTATACCAGCATAACCCTTAACTACATCCCCACAGATAAATGTGGTCTTTATCCCACATCAAGAAAACTTTCTTTTGAACAGATGGAGACCATCATGGAAAACCATAGCCAATCAAAATGCAGATTTGTGGAGTCCAGTACCCATGAATACATCTAAAAAACAAGTCTTATACCTAAGCTTAGAGATCATTTCAAAGAAAAAAAAAAAAAGGAAGGGAGTGTTGAAAGATTGTAAGCCAGAGGGATCAGGGAATTTGAGTTCAATCCTGTGAGATTGAATCTCCTAGGAATGGTCAGAAGCTACACCCATAAATTCTCATCAACGTGGCTGCCTAAACATTAGCTCAAGAACGACACCAATAACAGATATGTTAATGTGCAAGACAGAAAGCCAGGATGCCCCAGTCCTATACAAAGATATACAGTCAACTAAGGAATGCTGAGAGGGGGAGAAACAATCTTCCCCAGGGAAGAACAACCCAATCAGTTACTCAATGGTCAGTCCTGGCGACACACATAAAATTAGCACTATAGAGACTGGGCTGGTCATATTTATGAATTTCAAAATAAACACACACACATAACTGATAAAACAAAATGGGCCATGAGTTTGATACAGAGCAATCTGGCGTAGTATATGGGAGGGTTGGAGTGGAAAAAGTGAAGGGGAAAATGATGTAACTATAATCTCAAAGAGCAAAAAAATAATTTAAAAAATGAATTAATTTTTAAAAATATTTTTAAATTAATAATATAAAACCCAAACTTATATATCGCAATTGAATAGGTCTTCTAATTATGTAGAAGCTCACTGAGTTATATAGACTGAGCCGGATAATTTATGTGTTTTCTGTTTTCTTATTTAAATGACTTTATTATACATTTTAAAGTAAGTAAAATTTATATAAAAAGTAATAGGTCACATTAAAAATATGCCTATTGAAGATAATTTTAAGCTCTAGCTCATAAGACTGAGTCCTACTTTGCTTTTCTGATGCTGTGATAAATCACTGATCCAACACTACTTGGGGAAAAAAGAGTTAATTTCATTTTACGTCTTAGAATCTACCATAAAGAAAAGCCACAGTTTGAACTCAAGCAGAGACTGTGGAAGAAAGATGTCTATTGTTTTGCTCCTCCTGGCTTGCTTAGCTTGCTTTCTTGTACAACACAGAACCACATGCCCAGGGTTGACACTGCCTGCAGTGGGCTGGACCCTACCACATTAGTCATTAGTCAAGACAATTTCCCTCAGATTGCCCTAATGGCTGATATGATGGAGGCGATTCCTCAAATGAGATTCTTCTCCCAAGTGTCTCAAACTAAGTAGACTAGCAGGAGAGATAACAGAGCTAGTAACAACATTTATTACTCTTACCGAGGACCCACGTTTCATTTCCAGCATCCATTACAGGTACTCTGAAACTCCAGTTCCGTTGGGTCTGATGCCTTTTTATGGTCTCCAGTGGTATCTTCAGGCATATAGTGCATTCAGACTCAAACAGGCACACACACATACCACAAATAATAAGCAAATAAATCTTTTTAAAAAGTTATTTCAAGAAGCCTGGTAGATCAATTCACCATAGAATATTCTGGAAGTCCCAGGTCCCTCGATGTGCCACACAGAGCTTTGGTCCATGCATAGCAGGCAAGTGGGTGTGGAGAGACATGTTTGTGAAGAGCAATTAAAAGCCAAAGTATCTCTATGAGGAAAGAGGAGCCTTGTGACCAATATAATTGAGGAAATGGAGAATTCCTGGCTTCAATTCAGTGGAGAGACATTGAAGACAGCAGTCAGAAACCATAACTGTTTAACAAGAAGGAAATCTTTCCCCAATAGGAAAACTTGAATTCCTTTATTGCTCCACTAAACTATGGGGATGCAAGCTAAAAAATAAAATTTGCTCTGTTTGGGAGCTCTAAAGAAACACCGTGTGTATGTGTGTTATAATAATTATATAATATATATGTGTTGTATGTTATAAAATTATTTAATATCATTATATGTAATTAAAGAGGAGACCATGAAGTTGAAAGGATGTGGGTTACAAACGAAGACTTGAAAGCAGGAGAAAGAGGAGATGGAAATGATATGAATATAGTACATATGTAGGGAATCCTCAAAAATATTTTAATATAAGACAAGCCTGAAACAAAGGCCCAGCACATCTTTCTTCAAGGCAGCCCTCTCTGAAGAGTATTTTGGAAGTGGCGCTATCAGTGTTCCAAGCTGTGATTTCATATTTACCTCCTGTTAAAGCCATTTTCATATTTGCTCATTTAGTCTCTTCCTGTGGGTGTTATTCTTCATCACACGCAGCTGAACACTTTTCTCTCCAGTATGGAGGGTGCGCAGATGAGAGCCAAGTGCCTCTGTTTGATTGTGCTCTGCATGCCTGTTCTCAAGCTGGATTACTGCCTAAATTGTCCAGTAGCTGATGTGCATGAACCTTGTGTCCTTACCCGTAGCTGGGTTTATGTTCATGCTTTAGGATGTGGCCTTAGTAGAGATGAAACTGGATCAAGTGATACCAGCACCCATGTTTCCCAGTCCCCCACATTCCCGTACAGAGAAGATGGGCTTTTCCTATAGTGTTTAAATTTTATTTTGTTTAATAAAGTGGCAATGGCTGTCTGTATCCAAAGAGACACATTTCTAGCGTAAAGTTTTTCAGGTTTGCCCTTCTTAGACACTCATCAATGACTCTCATAGATGTAGCCTCCTAAGTTACAGACCATAAAGGCAAGAGTAGAGCTGAATGTTGTAGGCAACTGTCAGGGTCAAACTCTGTCTCACTGTTGGAAGCATCAATGAAGAATGGGCATCCCCAACATCAGTGATAGCTGCAGCAGGCTGCAGTCATCTCAGCCCTCATCTTGAGCTTAAACAAAGAACACAAGCTGTTGTGATGCTGGCCACAGCAGAATTCACACTTTGACACCAAAACAATCTTCTTCTTGTTGCAGAGTTTTATGACTGTGATGTCATTGAGCACTGCCAACAACAGAACTGTTATATCACAGATGAAAAGCTCTTAAACTAACTAGGGACACCATTGTGCCAAGACTAGAGTTTGCCATAAAACTATGGGTCAGTGAAGTCTGTGCACTTCTGAGCTAGGACCTCCAGGGAAAAGAGCTGTGAATTTAGGCTTCAATTTGGTTGTTTTGATCTGGACTTCTTTATGAGCAGAAAGAATTAAATTGGCCGTATGTGACCTTGTATTTTGAGGAAATCAAATCATTTAAACAAGATAATTTTGCCTCCTGGCCAACAACTTCTTCTCTTTTCTTCAACTCCACAGTTATGAGTCTCTGCCTGAATAGATTTTACTAGCATTTGGTGGATTGTAATTGTTCTATTGTTTCTCTGGTAACAACCTCAAAATGTATTGCAGACTTCAGCTGAAATCATTCTCTACATCAATCCATTGTGGGAATAAGAGACAGATTTCAACACTCAAATCTACCACAAGAGGAACTCACGAGGGCACAACAGGCTCTTTTTCTGCATTCATCTGTGCAGAAGAATTTTTATTCAGAACATGACTGTTCTGGCAAGAGATCATTTCCAAAGACCTTCTAGTTCTGTGTAATCCAGCTGGAATACAAACACACCTTTAACCCAGTAGACAGGAGCAAGGTTTGAGTTCAAGGCAAGCCTGGTATGGTGTAAATTTCAGGTAAAGAAAGGCTTAGACCCAGGTGTGGTGGTATACACCTTTAATCACAAATAATGAACGTAGAGTTAGTTTAAAGAAAGAAGCACCCATATTTGTAAGTGATGTCTAATTGAGTGGCTGAAACATTGACAGAAATCAGAGAAAGCTTTGACAGACTAGGATACACCCAGCTCTCACAAGAAGAGAAAGAAAGGGGAAGCTACTTAAGAGGCAATAGGGAGAGCGAGGAGGCAGTTTTATTGGGAGAGTTTTACAGAGAGAGGTTGAAGCTAAAAACGGGTGAAGGCAGAAAGAGTCAGGGAATGAGAAGGAGCTAGAAGATTAGAAAAGGTTGCTGGAGTTAGTTTGAGGCCAAGAGAGCAGCTCAGAGGCCGAGAGAAAAGCCAGATTGTGTTAGTCAGCTGGGAGAGAAGTCTGAATTGAGCCATAACAGTTGAGTTGAACCAGGCAGCCCAGAGTTCAGAAAGAACTAGAAAGAGTGAGTTCATTAAGCAGTAAGTCTTAGAGGCTGAAATATTCTAGGCCTAGATTAGCAGTAAGCCTCTGAGACAACATTTGGAATGGGCAAATAAAAGTTATTTTTTACCCATCTGTCCATCTGTCCTGTTTTTCTGCTTGCCTGAGTAATATTGAGTATCAAGTGCATGTCACACAATTGCAGTAGATGCTGTTAATTAGATTGTCAGGAGAAAACACTGTTCCTTGCCCTCATGGAGTTTTTGTTGCTGGCATTAAAGATACCTTTCTTTGAATTTTCTTTCTTTCTTTCTTTCTTTCTTTCTTTCTTTCTTTCTTTCTTTCTTTCTTTCTTTCT
>NW_026587556.1:4572281-4626765 GCF_907164565.1 Psammomys obesus
TCTTTCTTTCTTTCTTTCTTTCTTTCTTTCTTTCTTTCTTTCTTTCTCTCTCTCTCTCTCTCTTCCTTCCTTCCCTTTCCCCTCTTTTCCTTCCTTTTCCCCTCTCTTCCTCCATCCCTTCTTCCTTCCTTCATTTGTTCTTCCAACTTTTCTTTTTCCTCTTCTTTCTCCCTTCCTTCCTCCCTCCCTCCCTCCCTCCCTCTCTCCCTCCCCCACTCCCCCTTTCCTCCCTCCACTCTCCTGGGAGCCTCTCAATTTTGATGAATTTCAAGTTTTTACTATTTTAGTTGGGTAGAACATATATGGGTAGTTGTAGTTTATTAATGGGTAAAGCAGTGTATAAAACATACATACACATACATATATAAATATATTGTTTTGAAAATACGTTGCAACAAAGAAGCCGTAGCTGATGACCAGGGCACTGGAAGCACAATATGGGCTCTGGGACCCAATGGGACTTGCTTGCATTTGCTACTTATCACATCCTCATCCACAGATGCAAGCATTCCAAAGTACAATTTTCTATTTCTCCAGAAATTTAATTTCCATTTCACGCCTGCTCTTCTGTTTCCCAGGATGCATTTCTTTATTTGTGACCTTTGGAACAAAATTGTGCTAGCAAGTAAAAGAAGCTTCCAGAACAGTAAGGACTGTGGCGATAAATAATGCCTTGCCACTTCTGATCACCTTTCCATATTTAATTAGGAATGGTGTAGAATCTAAGAGCATCCTTAAGTGCCTAGTTCAAACACGTAATATTTAGTCAGCACATTTTGTAAAACACTAACAATAGCATCAAAGCTGAGACACAATGTAGAGTTAACATTGTTATATGAGGGCTTGAGCAAACTGTATATGTGTTCAAGGTTCCCCAACTGGGGTATTTTTATGAATTTTTATTTTGGATTATCCTGGGAGGTGGTGATGTTGTTTTAATTACTGCATAAGTCTGTGCTTTGTGTATTTTAATCAATGTATTGAATTTTGTAGCATGATTTTTTTTCTCACAGGTAAAGAGGGCTTTTGTCAACATTGAAAAAAATCTAACAGGACTAGATCACAATTGTTCTGTTTAGTGACTATGTGAACTGACAAAGTCTGAGCTGTCCAAAACAAACACTAATTTGTCTAGACTTTAAGCTTAAGACTTAAGACTTTCACAGCCCACATGTCAATAAGCAAGCCACCCTCCTATATCATAAATCCAAACAGCTTTTTCAGTATTTGATCTGGGGTCTGTAAGACGGGTATGTAAAATGGCTCAGTAAAACTTCTTACCATATAAGCCTGAAGACCTGAGTTTGATCTCTGGTGCCCACTATGGTAGAAGAGAATTGATGATCTCTTCTGACCTCTACACATGCTACATAGAATGTGCATGTACACACACACACACACACACACACACACACACACACACACACAGTTTTAGAGTGAGAGGACTAGAAACAAGGGAAATGAATTTCACACACTGATTTTACTTGGGGTGTTAGGGCTCTCAGAGGAAGCATGGTAACCTGAAAATGGGGTTTGAAAGTGGTCTAATGGTTTTTGCCTTGAAAGTGTCTCCACCTGTATCTAAGCATAACAAATCTAGATCGAGTATATTCAGAAAAAATGGTATTCATATATATTTTCTTGCCATTCTTCCTTAATGCAATTATAAAATATATAATACAATATATAATGTATAATAAATACATAATACAATATATCATATAATAAATATATAATATAAATATAATGATATTATATCTGATATTTAATTATAATGTATAATATTTAATTAAAATATATAACATAATTATAATAATATATAACAATTATAAGTATAATAATTAATATAATTATAATATGTAATATGAGATATAATGTGCAATATAATATGTAATGTATAATGTAAAATATGTAATATATAATATGTGATGTGTAATATTACATATAACACATAACATATAATGCAATTATATTTATATAATATGTACATTGTATGAGGTGTACATAATCTAAACAGGACTCAAAGAACATGAAGGGTGTGTGTGGAATATATGCCAACATTGTATTAAAGCCATTTGAAAACCTATATACTTTGGTATCTGTGAAGAATTCTGAAACCTAGCCTCAGTGATACAAAAGAACAAATAGATGTATTTGTGTGTCCAAGGAAAACTGTTTCCATTTCTCTTCTTGGCATTTGCTGGCGTGGTCTTTCTTTCTTAGTCAGTGTCTGCTTATATTTTGTGTTCTCTAGATTTCATTCCCACCACCATAATTCCACATAGTTCTTTCATTTACATTCCAGATATTCTTTTTTCTGTAGACTTGGGTAGCACGCCATATAGTAAATAATGCTGCTTACTAACTCAGCTTATGTGCATATGTGTATTATATGCGCAGAATGCTATGCTATATTAATTTAGGTTTCTTGATTTAATTTAAAAATCTAAATCCTTCTACTTTATAAATAAATGCAATTGAAGATCACTATGAGATGCTTTGTGTTTATATTACTTGCCTACATTTTTTTCCCTACTAAGAAGAAGGGGAGTGAAATAATTCTCATCCACAAATTAGAATTGATTTAGAAACCCAAGTGTATATTTTATTCAATAAAATAGGATTTGTCCTTGGGAGAAATGCCATCTGTACCTTTTGGGAAAATTGGCATGTATACGGAGGATCTGAGAGACTCGTGGCCTCTAAGAGTCCTTAAAGCTGAGGTTCTATGAGTCTGTATAAAGCAATGCAGTCCAGGAATATTGGCATTGGTAGTATATTTCTAGTGTCACTCTAGAAAATGACTAGTAGTAACTGCACATGTATAGCTCTGTCCTTAAAGAAACTGGAGAGACTAGCATCTTACCCCCATTGCCTTGGGTTCAAAGTCAATAAATATTTACGAGTGCCTGCTGCAGGAAGGAAGTGGGTTAGGAACTCTGGATGCAAGAAACAGGAGTGCAAATCTTTAGCACAGAGGAGTTCAAAGTTCATGGAAGAGACAGATTCCATGGTCCCACCAAGGAACAGAGAAGTGATGTCATCGTCTAGGCTATCCACCCAGTAATTAGAGGTCGGCCGGAAGCTACATGTTAACAACCACAAGGGACTCATCACCGTGAATCATTTGCAGATACATCCTACTCCCTGCCACAGGTGGGTCATTTATATTTTCCCCAGAAGCCATATGCTAGTCTAAATGCTGGGGTAGGCTAACTTGTTTTTCTGTTGCAGACAAGAAGGTCACGTTCCCAGAAGCAACTAGAATATGCTTGGCAAAACAGATGGGAGTGTTTTTGTTTGTTTTTTTTTTCTCCTCCTCCAATTCTGTGCCAAGATTATCGGTCATTTGGAAATTTGCTTAACTTTCAAGCATTCAACCCTTGAAAGAACATATAAGTTCATGGTGAGAGTGGGCCTTTGCTGACTTTCTGATCTCTTGGACATGGTCAAGAAAGGTGAATGCGTACTATTAATTCCTCTCAAACCTAAAGTTTAATTTAAGAGTGTTTCAATGGCTATTCAAACCGGAGAGTAGAAAGTACTGGCTATGTCCATGCATGTCTTTGTAGAGGAAAAAGAAATGTTGGCAAAATTAAAGAGAACTAAGGTTTGAAAATGCAATTTTAAGTGTGGGGAGATTCAAGAGCAGCTTTGTCTATATGAACATATGTGTTCAACACTACCTTCCAATGAGATTTATTACGCCTGAGTTGGGTTTCCCTTAGAGTTGAAGCTACAGTTTGCTAATAAAATAGTTAATATGATAATGGGTTTTTAAATTAAAAACATGGAATAAATGTAATTTTCTAAGTAACAGCCACAATGATTAGATGAGCAATAATTCTATTTTACTTGCAGATGGCAAAATAAGCACGTGCAAGGGGAAAGTGAAACACCTTGTCAAAGCAACCATCCAGCTCAGCTTGGATTTTATATGTCTTAGGTTACAATAGCAATACCTGGCAAATTCATACGTTTTCTCTAGTGCGAGATGGTGAAGCAGGTGATTGAAAAACCATCCCAAGAAAATCCTGTGTCCTGGAGCTGCTGAAAATAAGCCTGCCCCCTCTTCCTTATGTGGTGTGTAGGCAGCCCTATTTTTTTTTCATGTCTCCAACTCTCTTTTCTGAGAAAAATCTACTTAGAGCTCAGCATGTGCTGGGACATCTCTCCAATTTGGTCTTGACATTGACTGTATTACTTGGCATCACCTCGTAAAGTTGCCAACAAAACCAAAATTTACAATGGCTTCCACATGTGTATATGTGGCAATTCTGGGGACAGAAGAGTAAGAGTTAGAGGAAGAAGAAAGGCATGTCCTGTCAAACATCTGGGTCATTCTGGCCCTTCTTCATATGAGTGGCACATTTCTTTTTTCTCTGGCCAGTGACAGGAAGAATTGCCACATTTCTTGGCCAGCCTGGATCTATAACAACTGTTCCTTTTTCCTGTATTCATGAATGTCACTGTTTTACTTAGGATTTCAGACCATGGCCCACTTTCAAAGATCTGCCCGGATGGTAGTTCTGTAGAAATGACTTTTCATCCCAGATCATTTCTTCCTATTACATATTTGGTTGTAATATCATCAAATGCCAGACAACTATGAAAACAAGACCATCAAAGATTGGTGTATTTGATATTTAGGAATAAATTTCTCATTTGCTTAAGACACTGAGTAGCAAGCACTGACCAAGGTATTGAGACAAATATTTGCTCACTGAAATTTACCCTTGGCTTCTTCAACTTTACTACTTACTAAATAAACACAGGACAAACACACTCATCAACTCAGCTAACTGTTCACTGATGTAAATATCTGCTTGAGATAGGGCTTTTTTTTTTTTTTTGCTTTGGTTATGAATGTATTATACAGCAAGCAGATGCGGTTACTGTAATTCAGGAAAATGCCTTGCTTTTCCAGGGCTGGAAGAGCCATAATGTCCAAATATCTCCTGTGGTCAGTGAAACTGGTGTCAGGGAGATCAAAGCACAAAATCCCTGTCACTCCTGCTGTCTACTCTTTAATCACCATTTGGATGAGTGTATTCATTAATGGTAAAACTGGGTATCTTAGCAGGATTTTGTTTTATGAAAGAAGGGGTCTAAAACTTCCTAAATCGGTGAGTGCACATGATTGATATAGGCAAAATGAAGAGGCTTGGTATAAAAATATGAAAGTAGCTCTCTTAAAAGTTACTTGTATCATATGGGCTTATTCAAACACAGGTGGTGAGTCTAAGGAACCGTCCAGAAGGAATTCAGTCTTCCCCTTTGGTTTGGATTAGTCACACACACACATTAAAAAAAAAATAAATAAATAAAGGAGATTCATATTGGGGGTGTAGCTTGGTTGTATGTAGGAAAATGATGAAGAATACTTCCTGACTCTGAACCAATGAAGGCTTAGCTAGGGAATCAAAGACTCCTGAAGGGCCAGCATTCTTTCTTCTCACAGATAATAGGCCCGGCTTTGGATGCAGAGATGCTGTCTTAGTTCTGCTGCTAAACATTTCCATAATTATTTTGGGTTCACTTTTGAATTACTATGGAGCTTATCACTTTTCATCATACACCTTAGTATTTGGTTTATCATACCCACTAAATCTAAAAAAAAAAAAAAAACCTCTCAAACTTGCTTATTTTGTCCCTTCCTTAGCTGTAATCAAATGACATGAGACAAGAGGGTGGCTATGAGTATTCTTTTTCTTTTTTTCTTTTTACTGTTTTATTTCTTTTTATCTTTTTATTTTTAATATAATTTTATTACAGTTTATTCACTTTGCATCCCAGTTGGGTAGCCCCACCTTCATTCCCTCCCAATCCTGCCCTCCGTCCCTCCCTCCTTCATCTTCTCCTATGCCCCTCCCCAAGTCCACTGATAGTGGAGGTCCTCCTCCCCTTCCATCTGACCCTAGCCTATCAGGTCTCATCAGGACTGTCTTTCATAGTCTTCCTCTGTGGCCTGGTCAGGCTGCTCCCCCCTTAGGGGGAGGTGATCAAAGAGCCAGTTCATGTCAGATTGAGTTTATGTCAGAGACAGCCCCTGCTCCCCTTATCAAGGAGCCCATTTGGAGACTGAGCTGCCATGGACTACCTCTGTGCAGGGGTTCAGGTTATCTCCATGAGTGGTCATTGGTTGGAATGTCAGTGTCACAAAAGACCCCTAGGCCCAGATTTTTTGGTTCAGTGTCTCTTCTGGTGGGGCTCCAGACCCTTCCTTGTCTTTTTACCACCCCCCAACACACACACACACACTTTCATAAGATTCCCTGCACTCTGCCCAAAGTTTGGCTATGAGTCTCAGCATCCACTTTAATACCTTGTTGGGTAGAGTCTTTCAGAGGCCCTCTGTGGTAGGCTCCTGTCTTGTTCCTTATTTTCACCTTCTTCCAATGTCTATCTCATTTGCCTTTCTGAATGAAGATTGAGCATCTTACCCAGGATCCTCCTTCTTGCTTAGCTTCTTTAGGTGTGCAGATTTTAGTATGATTATCCTATATTAGGTCTAATATCCACTTATGAGTGAATATATACCATGTGTGCCTTTCTGCTTCTGGGATACCTTGCTCAGGATGATCTTTTCTAGATCCCAATTCTTTACCTCTCACCTACCCTCCTCTCTCCTTTCCTCTCCTATTCTTTATATTTCCCTTCCTTTCTTCCTTCACCAGAGGCTTTTTTGTTTCTAGATTCAAGGAAAGACGTCTAGGAAACACTTAATAATCTTATTAGTTTCCCACAACACATCTGTTTACTCTTGGAGTGTGCTATGGCATGCTTCTCTGGACGAATGCCTCTGATAAAGGGATCCCAAAGTAATGACAGTGTATGAAACATAGACTCCAAGAACCCATCAAGGATAAACCTTTCTAAGGCTTATCTATGCCTCACTGGGACACATCTGCAGTCTAATCAATTGGCATGGCCTTCATGCTTTCCCTTACAACACCAACCTTCATTCTTCTTTCTACTTTAATATCTCTGTTCATGGGTTGCAGTTGCCAGGAAAGTTCCTTTCCTACTCTTCTTTTGGAAAACTCTTTCTCACTTTAAAAATCACACTTCTATGGGCAAACTTTCCAGAGCTCTCCTTCTGGGTTATAGCACTAGATTAGAGATTCTATGACATGTTTTATTATTATTATTATTATTATTATTATTATTATTATTATTATTATTATCTTCCTGGTGCTTATTGTAACTGTAATGATATACTTTTGAATTTGTGATTCCTTATTTAAAATCTGTTGACTAGATTCTCCCATAGTGGAAAACACTATGCCTATTTTGCTCAGCATGGTATTTTAGCAACATGTCTAACACAAAGTCAATACTTAAATCAACATTCATTGTATGAAGTACTTTTAATTGTCAAAAAGCTTCTAGAATTGCATTTTCCAATTATATTATAGATATATATTTGTATTACAGTAGGCATTACAAAAATATAAAAATAAAGTAATTTTAAAGCCAGAGAATGCTCATTGGTAGAGTATGTACTTAACATATATCAAGCCTAATTGAGAGACAGACAAAGTGACAAATTAGAGACAGATTTGACAGATGAGTCAGAGATAGGATATGCCCAAGTCTCATGAGACCAGCACAGGAAAGATAGGGTACTTGAGGCAGAGAGAGAGAAATAACTCCCATAAGAACAACACAGGAAGGAGATCATACTTAAGACAAAGAGAGAGAGAGAGAGAAGCGGTGATGGTGTGTGACAGTTTTACCAGACAGGATGCAGGTGAAGATAGAACAAGCCAGAGAAAGAGGGGGAGCCAGAAGATTAGAGCAAATTGCCAGAGTTAGTTTGAATCCAAGCAGAGAAATTCAGTGAGAAGCCAATTTTTCTCTTGAAGCCCATTTACACCAGTCAGCTTGGAGAGGAGTTTTGAACCAGAACAGCTGAGTTGAACCAGCCAGCCAGAGTTCAGAAAGGGCTAGACAGGGTGAGCAGTAAGCCTCTGAGACAATTACATTTGGTAAACAAAGATCATTTACAAAGTTCTACTTTCATGTCTTGAATACTTTTCATTCAAAAGTTTGTGCTTTCATGGTTGGCATGAAGGCATTAATTCACATCCCCTTCAAGGTCCTTGTATACAGTCATAAATGATGTTTTATGGTCCCGTCTTGTGATTCAGCTAAATTCCTCTTCTTACAGCCTACTGTAATAAGGTTGCTGGCTTCTGAAGGAGTCAGATTGTCTTGGTTGTTAATGTTTGTGATTTTGCACTAGGAGGTAGGCATCTGGTGTTATGCTATTTGAAGCATGTTTAAGTCTCAAGATACAAACATAGAAATTAAGAGAATGGATGAAAACTATAAAAAAAACAAAATTATTCTGGTTGTATAGGATTTTTTCCTTCTGTATTGGCCACCCTCTCTTCTCCACAGTTGTTAGCATCCTTTCCCTCTTCAAATCACCTGTATCCTGCTATTCTTCTCTCAAGCCTCCTCACATCTATAGTCTCTTTTTACTTTCCTGCTTTCTGTGTTGTGTACTCACATCTGAGAAATTGAAGCTAGGAACTTCAGATGAGAGAGAATGTGATATTTGTCTTCATGATTTTATTTTTCTTTATAGCTGAAGAGTATTCCACTGTGTCTATGTTCTACATTTTTATTATCCACCCATCCTTTGAAGGCGTGTACAGCACTTCCATTGTTAAAGTCTGTGAAGTGGGATTTTTAGTTCTTTGAGCACATGCCAAAGGAGTGCCATACCTGTTGATGCGGCAGAATCAGTGGTTTTGTTGATCTCAGCCATTCTGACTGAGGAGAGCTGAAATGTCAAAGTTATCTTATTTGCATTTTCCTAATTACTAAGGATAATGAACACTTTTCTCACATGTTGGTGGCAACCACAGCTGTCTAAGTGGACTTAAGGCCCATTCAAGATGAGGGCAATTATGTCTGGTACTAGAAACATATTCCATTTCCCAGGGCTAGTGAGCTCATGGACCTTCGAAAAGAATCTACTACCTCTGCTTCACTAGACCAACATACTTGCTAAGTGCATTCTAAATCTTATCCTGAATCCACAGATAAGCATAGCTTCCACATTTCATCAAAGAAGCCTCTCTTCAGAGCGAGTGGAGAGTGGAGACCATCACTGAAAACTGTAACTGCACATAATGCAAAACTCAACATTATGTGAGAAGCTCAGTCCCAAAGGATATATCTACATCAGAGCTCCTCCACCTGTGACTCAGGAAATATTTCATAGAAGGAAAATAAAGACTGTAAAAGCCACAATACTAGAAAGTCTGTTGTGAAACAGTCTCACCTAGAAATGTTGCAAAAACAACACTGGACACTGTCAGTATAAGAAGCATGTTATTGTGGAAGGGGAAATTTATTTCAGGGTCCCACCCCTACACAGAGAACTATAGGCAACTAATGAGTGCTGGGAAGTGGAGAATAGTCCCCACCCAGGGATGAGCCTCCTTATTGGTTTTCCCATACAGAGTGATCATCCTTGAAACCATTTATTCACAAACAACAAAAATTGGACTCTGCAGGTTGCAAATATATGTTTGTGCATATACATACATGTAGCACATACTTTCAAAACTTTTATTTTGGTTTCTTAATGCCTCTTCCTCCCTTCTCCACCCTAATCCCTTCTGATGCCCCAACCCTAGGTAAGAGAGAAAGAAAGTTTATGGGGAGAGAGCGTAGAGTTCTTTTTAGCTACTTCCTGCTGTTTAGGGACATAGTTTCTTGGGGCGAATCCAATCTTCGTTTCAGTGTATCTCCAACTTCTCACCAAACTGCAACAATAGCAACCAGGAGCAGGTCTCAGGAGCAGCACCCTCCTTCTTTCTCAGAACCTCCCCCTCCCCCTGCTGTCCCTATCCTGGGCTCTGGCATTTACTCCGTCCCTAGAGTCTTCAGAATTAAACTATCTGCAGCTGGCAAAGAGCCCCTCTCAGAGCCCGCACAAGGCAAATAGTTTGCTGCTGTGAACAATCTGAATCAGCTCCATATCCCACACCTGGGATTAAAACAAAACCATGTTTACATAACTGAGTGTTTAAAGATACCAAGATGTCCATTACACATACATACATGCATATATGCATACATACATACATACATACATACATACATACATACATACATACATACATATATGTAACAATAATAATCAATAATAATAATCAAAGAAAAGGGGGCTATCAACTTGACAGGGGTGCATAGGTGGGGTTCAGTGTGGGATAGCTGGGAAGAACTGGAAGGTGGAAAGGGAAGGAAAGTAATTTTATTTTAATTAAAAAAAGTTAAGTGAAAATGCCTGGCTACATCTGGGAAAGAGCCAAACCCGGCCACTACTAAGGACACTCTGCTGTGCTTGCAGATGGGAGCCTAGCATAACTGTTCTCTGAGAGGCTCCACCCAGTAACAGATTAAAACAGATGCTGAGACTCACAGCCAAACATTGGACAGAGCACAGCTAGCCTTGTGGAAGAGTGAGAGAAGGATAGAAAGACCCAGAAGGAACATGGGCTCCACAGGAAGACCAACAGAAGCAACTAACCTGGGTCCAGTGTGGGGGTTGGGGGAGCTTGTGGAGACTGTAGCACCAACCAAGGACAATGTATAGACTGGACCTAGGACCCCTACACATATGTACCTGATGAGCAGCTTGGTCTTTGTGTGGGTTCCCTAATAAGGGGAGCAGGGGCTATGTCTGACTAGGACTCTGTGGCATGCTTTTTGATCACTTCCCCCTCCTGGAGGGGCTGCCTTGCCAGGCCACCATGGAAGAAGATGTGTGCAATCCTGATGCAACTTGATGTCCTGGGATGGGTAGGTGGGGGTGGGGCTCCCCTGTTCTGAGGGGTAGAAGGGGGGGGGGATGGGTGGAAGAGGGAAGGAGAGTGAGACTGGGAGGAAAGGAGGGAGAGGGTATATATAATTGGGATATAAAGTGAATAAATAAATAAAATTAAGATTTTTAAAATTAAGTGAAAAATTTTTCTACAAGAAAAATATTCATGAATTAAGTTCCATCTCATTAGTTCTGACCTAGTTTTAGTTTGTTAAAATATTTTATTAATTCTTCAGGAAATTTTATATGATATATTTTAATAATAATCTCCTCTCCCCTACCTCTGTGAAGGTCTACCCTTTCCACTCTTCTCTCCCTACCAACACAGGTTTGTGTTTCCTTTTTTAAAAAACCTTTTGAGTCCACTATATTTTGTCCATCCAGTCCTGAAAGTGGGGCCTGTCCTAGAGTGTAGTTGAGCTACCAAGAGTCACACTGTTAAAGATATTGACCCCCCCAACTCCCAGTAAAACTGTCAGGTCCCAGTAGCTCCTCAGCTGATAGTAGGGTTTCAAGCCCACTGCATCCCAAATGCCTGGATTTTGTTTGGCTTGAGCTTGTACAGACCTTGTATATGTTGTCACAATTTTTGTGAGTTAATATGTGTATTTACCCTGTTGTGCCTGGAAAACTATTTTGTGAAGTTATTTGCCACTCATGGATTTTTCCACTTCCTTTTCTACAAAGGTCCCTGAGACTTGGGTAGAGGGATGTGATACATATATTCCATTTAGGGTTAAGAACTCCACAATGTTTTATTCTTTGCATATTGACTAGTTGAGGGTCTCTATGTTAATTATGATTGTAGCAATATGTCATTATGAGTCATTTAATATGTCCATTTAGCAGAATAATAGTATTGTGTTCTATCCTTAGGCCTATGACCTATCCATCCATAGGTTCTTAGTCTCAGTTTCATCTCAAGGAGCAGGCCTCAGATCAATCAGGCAGTGGTTACTTCCATGACATTGCTGTCACCATGGCACTTTTCAAAAGGTGTTTGTTGGACATTCATAATTTTTCTCATGAGAATTCTGAGTAAGCTGACTTTTAACTGGGCTGTTTGTTTTCTTATTTTTTTCACTTCTTCGTGTGTCTGAAGCATTAATATGTTGAGTAAAAAACTGAAAAGGATTTTCTTCCATTTTGTAAGCTGCCTTTTCATTTGATTGTTGTAGTTTTGTTTTTATTTTTGTTTTTTAAGTTCATGAGGTCTGATTTGTCAATTGTTGACCTTATTTCCTGACCAACTAGAATTCTGTTTAGAACATCCTTACCTGTGTTTTAAGTTGTATTATATTTCCTATTTCTGTGGCGAGCTTTAGAGAATTTTTGGTGAAATTTCCGTTTGAGTACTTTGGGTAGGATGACTCTTTCTACAGTACTGATTCTACCAATCAATGATTATGAGAGATCTATCATTTTATGTCTTCTGTGATTTCCTTCTCTATAATTTTACATGTTCCTTTGTAGAGGACATTCACTTGCATGGTAAAGTTTATCTGAGTTTTTAGTCTCCTTTCTGGCATGTGTGAATGAGATTATCTGATTTCTTCATTGTGTTTGCTATTGATACACAAAAAGGTTTCTGATTTTTGTCTTTTTCCATTTTCTTTTTAAGTGTTGACTTTCTATCGTGCATTATTTTGAAAAAATGTTTATCAGTTTTAAAAGCTTCATGGTGGAGTATTTAAGGTCTCTTACATACAGCATCTTATTAGCAACAAGTAGGAATAATTTGACTTATCTTCCTATTTGCAACCCTTTAATTTCCTTCTCTTGTCTTATTTCTCTAGGTATGATTTTAAGAAGTATATTGACTAGGAGTAGACAGAGTGGAAAGCTATCTCAATCTTGATTTTAATGGTATTTCTTCAAGGTTTTCACCTTTTTGGACAATGTTGGCCATGAGTTTGTTGACTATCCTTTATTATACTGAGGTTTGTTTTTTATCCAATCTTCCTTTCTCTAGGACTTTTTATCATGAAGGCATGTTCGTTTTTTTTTTTAAGAGTTTCAGAATCTATTCGGATGATCAGGTGATTTTTGTCTTTAGGATATTTGTATGACTTATCACATTTATTGATTTGTACGTGTTGTGCCTTCCCTTTACCTCTGGGATAAAGCCAACATGGTTATGATTAATTATCTTTTTGATGTGTGTTTTTATTTGACTTGTAAGTATTTGTTACTAATTTGCATCCATATGTTCATCAGAGACATTGGTCTGTAGTTTTCTTTTTGTATCTTTATCTGGTTTCAGTGTTACAATAGTGGCTTCATAAAAAGACTTTGGAGATGTTACTTCTGTTTATATTTTGTAAGATAATTTTAGAATTACTGGCTTTAATTCTTTAAATGGTTTGTATAATTCTGCTGTCAATCCACCTGGGCTTGGGCTTTTTCACTGGAGATTTTTTATTTATTACTATGTCAATCTTCTTGTTATAGATCTGTTAAAATTGTTGATTTTAACTTTGTTTCACTTTGAAGATGTTTCTGGAAATTTATATATTTCTTTTTGGTCTAAGAGATGGCTTAGCTGTGAAGGGGTAGACTCACAATAAAAAATATACTATACTTTAAAAAGTATGCCCTTATTATGTTTATCCTATATTATATGGCTAATATCCACTTATAAGTGAGTATATACCATGTTTGTCTTTCTGCCTCTGGATTACCTCACTTGGGATGCTCTTTTCTAGTTCCATCCATTTGCCTGCAAATTTTATGATTTCCTTGTTTTTAATTGCTGAGTAGTATTCCATTATGTAAATGTACCACAATTTCTGTTTCTGTTCTTCAGTTGAGGAACAGCTAGGTTGTTTCCAGATTCTGGCTATTTTTAATAAAGCTGCTACGAACATAGTTGAGCAAATGTCCTTGTTGTGTGGTGGAGCATCTTTCAGATATATGCCCAGAGGGGGTATAGCTGGATCTTGCAGTAGCACTATTCCTAATTTTCTGAGAAAGTACTGGATTGATTTCCAAAGTGATTGTACAAGTTAACATTCCCACCAGCAATGAAGGAGGGTTCCCCTTTCTCCAAACCTCTCCAGCAAGAGTCATCCCTTGAGTTTTTGATCTTAGCCATTCTGATGGGTGTAAGGTAGAATCTCATGGTCATTTTGATTTGCATTTCCCAGAAGAAAAACAACAAGGATGGCCCTAGGGAACAAGCTTAACCCTCATTCAGAAGGGCAAACAGGATAGACATCAGAAGCAGGAAAGGACAGGGAATAGGACAGGAGCCCTCTACAGAGGGCCTCTGAAAGACTCTCTCCAGCAGGGCATCAAAGCAGATGCTGAGACCCATAGCCAAACTTTGAGGAGAGTGCAGGGAATCTTATGGATGAAGGGGGAAATAAAAAGACCTGGAGGTGACAGGAGCTCCACAAGAAGACCAACAGAACCAAAAAATCTGGGCCCAGAGGCACCTGAAAGGATTGATGAATCAACCAAGGACCATGTATGGAGAGGACCTAGACCCCCTGTTCAGATATAGCCCAAGGGCAGCTCAATCTCCATGGGGTTCCCTAATAAGGGGAGCAGGGGCTGTCTCTGACATGGACTCAGTGGCAGGCTCTCTGATCACTTGACCCTGGCAAAGTGGTCTAACTAGGCCACAGAGAAAGAAGATCCAGACTGATTAGAACTGATAAGCTAGGGTCAGATTGTAGGGGAGGAGGACCTCCCTTACCAGTGGACTAGGATAGGGACATGGGGTCAGGGAGCAGGGACGGGATGAGATGAGACCAGGAGAAGATGAGGAACAGGGCTACAGCCAAGATACAAAGTGAATAAATTGTAATAAATAATAATAAAGAAGAAAACTTTTAAAAAGTATGCTCTTGTTTAATTTCATTGATAACTGTTGTGCTAGCTCCCTCGTCAGACTAATTTACATTCCTACTAATTGTATTAATAGTGGCCATATCGCTCATTTAGTTAATTTGGCAAAGAGTTTGTCAATGTCTTCTCCATTTTCAAAGAAGCAAACACTTATTTCATTGATTATTTGTACTTGTTTGCTTGTTTGTTTCCATTTCATTAATTTTTGCCCTGGCTTTGATTATTTCTTTTCATCTAGTGACTTGGGGATTGGTTTGTCCTTGTTTCTCCAAATTCTTGAAGCAT
Source organism: Psammomys obesus (assembly GCF_907164565.1). Lineage (NCBI taxonomy): Eukaryota > Metazoa > Chordata > Mammalia > Rodentia > Muridae > Psammomys > Psammomys obesus. The sequence continues at coordinate 4,587,265 of NW_026587556.1, forward strand.
ATCATTAAAGTATTAATTAAAGCATACTAGAGTATTTTTATGAATCTTTTCTTTATTTTAAAAATGTCCTGCCTCTTTAAAAACCTCTTCCAGGAGGTTCCCTGAGCTCCAAGGGGAGGGATTTGATGGAGACATTCAAGGTTGCTTTCTCTCTGCAGTAATGTCTGGCTGTGGGTCTGTGTATTTGTTTCAGTCTGCTGCAAGGGGTAGCCTATCTGATGATGGCTGACTATGAAATTAATCTATGAGTATGACAGAATGTCATTAGAACTCATTTTATTGTTACTTTTTTTTTAAGATCAGTAGTATTTGGGCTTTACCCTAGGTCTCTGGGCTATCTAGTCTCTGATTCTTGGTCACAGAAGCAGTTTCAGGTATGGATTCCCTCTCGTGGAGTGGGGCTTAAAAGTCAATTGATTGCTTACTCCTACAAGCTTTGTGCCACTATTGCCATTGCAGAACAGATGGTAGATCAGTTTGTGGCTGGGGGGGGGGGGTGATTTCTATTTTGGTAGGCTGCAGAGTACCTTCTTATACCAAAGACACTAGACAATGAGGGTGAAGGTTCAGTGTATGTGACAGCTCCCTTCTTCAGTACAATTATCCCTCTTCAGTCCAAAACATTCCATTCAGTAGTCTCCGCAAGGCTGGCTTAGCGGTCATAAATTCCATTAGCTTGCTCTTTTTCACAGTGGTAAAGTTTCTAATATCATTGTATTGAATCTGTGTCCTATGCATTTGGCCTAGAATTCTTCTATATCCATAATTCAGGAAATTTAGTCTTTTCATGGTGTCTCAAAATTTTTACATATTCCTTTAATGGGTCTTCAATTTTTTATTATTTTTTGATTGAATGATCCAATTCTTCCACTATGTCTTCCAGCCTTGCTAGTTGATCTTCTCTGCAACATTCTGTTGGTAAGGCTAGCCAGGGAATTTTTATTACAGTTATTAAAGTTTTCATCACTAGCTTCATTTAAATTTGGGTTTTCTTCAGCATTTCTACATTTTTATTGAATTCAGCTTTCATATCCTGGATTTTCAATACTTCACCTGGCTATTTGAGTGTGTATTCTTGGACTTCCATCCCTTTTCTTTTTTGACTTCTTTAAACCAACAGGTGTTTACTCCAAGTTCTTTGTAAAAGTCCTTGAAATCTTTGAACACTTTTATAATTGTTCCTTTGACTTCTCCATCTTGAGTTCTCCCTAAGTTCTCTTTGAGAACCATTGCTATGGTATTGATGATCTCTCAAAGGGAAATATTTTCAGCATTTCATATTGATTGTGAGGCTTATGCATCTCATGTTAGGTTGTGGGTTGTGTCATTCAATATGAGCTTTTACCCTGCCATGTTTGAGGCAAGGTGGCAACCATACCCATTTGGGAACATTTCAAGGAGGTAAAGCCAAAAAGAACAAGTCTGTTACCAGGGCTGCATTGGAAGCTCGGAAAGGAGGCTTGAGAAGATTCATAACTAGACAGACATGAGAGAGTGTGGTTGCAATGAAGGAAGTCATGTCTCTAACCAGCAGCCAGATGGAGTGAAGTTCCCTGGGCAGCATTAGAAAAGTAATGTTAAGAAAAAGAACATTTAAAACACAACTACCAAAAACTGTGGGACACAGAAAAAGCAATTCTATATACGTAGTTGTATTAATTATGTACCTCACTACTGGATCAAAATCCTTGACAGAGCAATGCTTTATTTGAGAAAAGAGGCTTGTTTTGAGCCATAGATGGAAGGTACAGTCCATCTTGGAAGAAGCATAAGGCAGTGGGTCACAGTGTACTTTCTCTAAGGGAGAAAGCATAGATCATTATCCTGCTGCTCACCCCCCTTTCTCTATTAAATGGGGGACCCAAGCCTATAAAACTGTAATTTCCCACAGTTAGGGTGAGTCTTCCCACCTAATATAACCTAGTTAGATATCTCTCACAGGCATGCCCAAGAAACTATTTCCTAGGGAACCTAGATCCTGTCAAATTGTTAATATTAATCATCACAGCATTTAATAATAATAAATGCTTTGCTTTTAAAAAGAATAAAGTAGGGCTGGGGAGTTAGCACAGTAGATAAGAACACTTGTTGCTCTTACAGAGGTCCTGGGATCAGTACTCACAACCTCTGTAACTCCAGTACCAAGGGAACCAACACCCTCTGCGGTCTTCTGAGGACACCAGGCACACACACACAACTCACACACATGTACATATATACATACTCATAAACATAACATAATTAAAAATAAATTTTAATAGAATAAGGTTTCCTAATAAATAGCCTAAGGTTTGTCATAACCTTCAGGTAATGATAAACACAAAGACAGAAGAAGAACTCATAAATATCAGAATAGAAATGAATGAAGTAAAGATCAAAAACCATAGGGAATCAATAAAAGTATTAAGAAAATAAGTAGCCAGTGGTGCACGCCAGTAATCCCAGCACTCAGGGAGGCAGAGGTGGGAGCATCTCTGTGAGTTCGAGGTCAGCCTGGTTTACAAAGGGAATCCAGGACAGCCAAGAGTGCAAAGAGAAACCCTGTCTTGAAAAACAACAAAAGAAAAAAGGAAAGAAAGAAAAAAAGAAAGGAAGGAAAGAAAAGAAGTAAAATTAATAAACACTTGCACAAAAATGACATGTGTTTTTGAAATCAGAAATTAATATATAGATTATTATATAGCTTGTAGATTAATATTGTAAACACCTCAGAAGTAAACAGGATGATTAAGTACTATTACTATTACTAATAATTGTGTGGCAACATGTTTGATAGCTTATATGATATGCAGAACTTCCTAAAAAATATAACATACCAAAATTGAATCTGAGAAAAAAAAAGACACATCAAAAATAGTTTGAAGTATTAATTTAATACTCACAGAAATACAAAGGTCAAATCCAAATGGCCCCAGAGCTGAATTCTACTAAACTTTCAAGGAAGAATTAATACCAACACTTCTCAAAACCTTCCAATGAACAAACAGAACTGGAAGAAGCACTCAACTTCTTAATATACTTAATGAGTCCAGTATCACCTTGGTCAATACGCCAAAGATACTACAGAAAAAAGGGATAAAGCTCAGTATCTGTGACAATTGGGGAAACATAAAAAATATGAGCAAATTAAATTTTAAATCATATTACATGATTGCACATCACGGGGAGGTGTAATTTATCCCTGGCCCATGAGTCTGGCTTAGCAAGTGCTAAACAATCAACAAGATAAATTTCACAATGAGAAAAAAGCCAAAAGTGACATGGGCATTTCAATCCCCCCCCAAAAAAAGTAGAGAAAGCTCAATATCAGTTCTTGAAAAATAAATCTCAATATTGCATGGTGGTACATATCCTTAATTTCAGTACTTGGGAGACAGAGGAAGGCAGATTTCTGTGCATGCGAGGTTAGCCGGGACTACATGACAAGATCTTGTTTCAAACAATACTTAGGACGTGTAGCTCAGACATTAAGACAACTTATTGTTCTTGCTGGGGACATAGGTTTAGTTTCTATGGCAAAAGGAATGTCTCTTTGATTGATAAATAGTGCTATGAAGAATGAAATTGGACCCTTATATGAAGAAAAAAAAAACTACAATAGATTTAAAACCCCTGAATGTTAATAATGAATTCTATAAAATTAACATTAAAAAATATATAATGAAAGGCCTTTGACATTGACCTTGGCAATATTTCTTAGCTATCATACCAAAATCAGAAGCTACAAAAGTAAAAGTAAGCAAATGGGATTACATCAAACTACACTGCAAAACAGTGCACAAAATCAAAAGCAACCCACAAGTTGGAAGAAAAATATCTTCAAATCTTGTGCCTGGCAAGAAGCTGGTTTTAGTATCCAGATTCATTAAATGCAAAAAGAAAAAGAAAGTAAAAGAAAACAACAACAACAACAACAACAAAAACCAACCTAGGTAGCAAATCCTGTAATAGGCAGTAACTTGAATCTGATGCATCCAAAGATAAGGTATAAACGATCAGCAGGTGTAGAAAATGGTGGTCGCCGTCACCAATCAACAGGAAGGTATAGCCAAATGCCACCATGAACTAACATCGCATCTTAAACCCTGTTTCTGGAAATGGAAACAGGCAAAGTCATCATGGAAACAATAAGGAGTTCTTCAATAAATTAAAAGTACAGTCACCCTATGAGCCAACAATCCTTTTCTGGGAATATGCTCCTAGGAAATAAAGTCACTCTAAGTCAATCTGCAAAGGAGATTTTTGGCATTGGCTACCACATGGATAGACACATAGAGCATTCTGTGCTAAGTGAAATTGAACATAGGGAAGAAGAGATCATAGAATTGTGTGGTCCTACTACTGTAGAGATAGGGGTGGGAAAGGGGGGATACCTCACAGTTGTGTAGCTTGGTGTTCGTGTGGGACTCCCAACAATGGGAATTTGGTGACTCTGCCTGTTGCCTGCACTTAGGACCCTTTACCTCCTACTGGCATGCTGTGTCCAACCATGATATGAAAGTCTGTGTGCAGTCTTATTGTATCTTCTTAGGCCATGTTCTGTGAATATCCCTGGAAGGCCTTATTTTTTTTTTTTTTTAAGGGAAATAGAGCGGAAATTGCTCTGGGGGAGAGGGGAATTGGCAGGAGGCAATACAATAAGTGGAGGGAAGGAATACTGCAATCAGGATGTAATGTACAAGAGAAGACTAAAAGTTTAAAAAATATAAAAATTAAAAATAAGAAGCAAACGGTATGATATAGCTCAATGGTACAAAATAGAGTGATGTATAGCAAAAGTTATGAGGATCTAGTATAACATAAATATACAGATAGTGTATTCGGAATTTTTGCTAAAATTATAGCCATGGCAGAGTGTGGATGACGCTTATTTGAAATGATGGAGATATTTGTTTCACAGCAGTAACGGTTCGGAATCATATACTATTAGCAAGCTGCATTCCTTGAATATGTACAACAAATTTTTTAAGGGAAAAATACTGTATGGTTACATTCATCCTAGAATAGTCAGATTTACTGTGGCAAAAAGTCTGATTGTGGTTTACGGAGGTTGGGTGTGTGGTAGAGAGCTAGCATTTGATAGAGACAGAGTTCAGCTGGGGAAAGCTAGAGTTCCCAGAATGAAAGATGTGATCAACTACAAAATCTACAAAAGGCATGTTTAGGTAGATAACTGACGAATGTTCTACTATATACCTTTGACATTATAAAACTTCCTAAAGTCATTCAAATATAGATCATATTTTAGAAGATTTAGCTTTCTTTCCCTGACTATAAATGAAATAATGAGTAAATGCATGAAAGGAGGGACAAATACTGCTCAGTAGGTGGCCTCATCGTGTGTTCATCCCATCCCTTTCATCTAGACTGCAGACTTGTAGAGGACTGGGAGAAGATTACATTCCAAGCGCATGTACCCCAGTCCTTAGGGCAGCGTTTGGTTGGAGGAATGGCACAAACTCGGTAAAGAGGAACCGCCAGGCGGCAATCCCTTCTAAAGCAAGAATAGTTGAGCTGGCAGTGGCAGTAATCCCGTCTGGACATTTTTCACATTTGGTTAAAAAAAAAAAAAAATCCAAACCTAAATGTATGACTTTGCGTTTGAGATGACAGTGGAGCAGGAATAACACACCTGTGGTAGAGACATGAGCTTGTCGTCTCTCTTCCTGTTTGAGAGGCTCGTTTGTAAAATAGTTCTTCCATGAAGGCAAGGCATGGGTCACACACAAGTGCTCAAGTAGTGCTAATTCCTCTCCTCCAACTTCTCTGAAGACTTATTTTCTCTGTGGAATTAAAATTAAATTAACTTAAAATACCTGCTCACGCATAATAATTAGCTTTACTTTTAGCTCAACCTGGATTATATACAATGACTTGACTGCTGAGTAGTCATTGCCTCGTTCTGTGACATTAGGCAAGTCATGCCTTATTTCAGCTATCCTTAAATGACATCTGGGTTCCTGTCATCCTTCAGAGATTGTGCTTTTAATACACAATGAAAAAATTTCTTTAAAATCGTTTTAGCCCTCCTAGGCAATAGACTGCTATCGCATTTTTTTTTTCCTTTATAAACATGTCTATTGGCTCAATGACAATTCTGCCTCAGTGCTGAGCCCTATGCATTTTTTTTCACCTAAATCACAATCACAAGGATAGCCCTGGTTTTGTGGATGTTTCATTTCTCACAAAGGACTTGATTGATCTAGAGATTTGGCTTGTGTTGCCATGTGGAGCAGGAGTTTGCACACTCCCAGACACCCTGATGAGGATCTGGAGAATGTCATTCATATGGGGCCAGGATCAGATTCTGGGCAAATCAATGGGGTGGTTGTAAGATCTGAACCATGACTATTATCTTAAGATTCTGAGTCTCTCAATGAAGTTGGTTGAATTGGCAAAAATGTCTGTTCTCGCCTCTATGCACACCACCAGAGAGCTATAAAACTGATGTGAGTGGAAAATTCAACTCTAGCAGAAATTACAAGTCTGCAGCCAACATTTCCAAGTAAACTGAGAACCGATCAGAATGTTTAAAAAAAAAAAAAAAAAACAAATGACCACAAACCATATAAAATATTCAGACCTTGGTAAAAAGAAAAATACTCCAAGGACTCCAAAGTTTGATTTATTAAAGACCTGGGTTCTTGCAAATGCATAAAATTACACAATTGCTCATAGAGACTCAGTCCTCAATGCATTTTGTACCATGTAGAAGCTATGAAGGGAAAGTGTATTTATGTATGGAGCCTACGAACACTGTGATTTATTAGGCAATTTCCCGCATGTGCAAAGCTGCGTGAGCACCAGGCTCGGTGTGGAACCCTAACCTGGAGAAATCAACATGCTGTGCAAGAGTCTGAAAAGTGTCCAGCTTCAAGGGAACACTTGTGTGTGATTTGGCAGAAACAGGACTAACTGGGAAGCCCGGGAATCTTAAAAAAGAAAAATGTTCTCTTTGTAGCCCATCAGCCGCAGCAGGAGGATTTGTCCTGACGAGAGCCATTTGACCCACACCTAACTATGTTCACAACCACTCCTCTTCCGAGAAGACATAGGTGGCCATCCCCTGGGCTGCTGTGAAACAGTGTATGTGCTGTGGCCTTACTGAGTGTATCCAGTAAGCCGCCCGGAAGCTGAACCTTCTTGAATTACACCCTTTAGGGGACAATTCAGTTGTGCTTATCCACAAGACTAAATCTTGCTCTGAGCTGCAAAAGTTATACTGCGTTAGGGAAGTGAAGGCAGGAAAGACAATACTCAGTCAAAATCCGTAAGTCGTATCTGTTCTCGAGGAAAAATTGGTACTTCCATCTAAAACCGCCCAAACCTCTACACCTAAAACCTGGATATTTGGGATACTCAACTTTCTTTAAGAAAAGTGCCTTCCAACAGATGGCTAGGAACTGGATCCAGCCTTAGAAGCAAAGACATACTTCATAAGATAACAGGTATTTCTTCAGGTAGTTTCAAGGACTCTTGCTATGTGGTATGGTTCCTTTTCAACATATTCATGGTATGATTACATAGCAGACTTAAAATAAGATTGTATTTAAAAATCAGAAATCAACCTATGAAAATTCACGCTTTTTGAATTATAATAATGGTGTCGTGTCCCAGTTAGCTCACTGCCAAGTTGAAAGACAGTAAGTTTAAAATGGATACTACTCCCCTATTGAGTGAAAGAGCTTAAAGCAGTCTAAAGGCATTCAAAACCCCAACCCTATTTACACTGAAGTTCTGGCTGTCTATTGCGTACCCTATGGGTACACATTTGAAGCCTTTAAAGCCAAATCCCCTTTGTGACGCCAGCCAAGTCAAGCACTGCTGCCAAGTATATAATCACATAGATTCACATGTATGCATCTGCAGAGGGAGAGCCCATGGTGTCTCCTGTCAGAAAGTTCATGGCACACATAGCCTCGTTTAGGCTTCACTGTTTGTCACTGTGGAAGTTCCTCTACCACGGTGAGTTTCTGCTCTTGGCTGAGAGCTGGTGGGTCTTCCCCTACCCTGAAGCTGGCCCTGGAGAACCTCCCAGTCAAGGTCCCCTTGGGAGAAGGAATGGCTCTACTCTGCATTTGAGTTTTAACCTATGGTTTCTAGTCAGTAGCCAAGTTCCTTTTAGAAAGTGTGAAACTGAATGAGGAAAAGAGGGTTTCTTTTGGTTCTGGGCAGATTTGTCCTGGGCAATTATATTTTCTGAAAGAATGTTTTGTTGTTTTGGTTTTGTGTTTTGTTTGCTTTTGCCTGTCTGAAAAACAGTTCTCGTAGGCTCTCATTTTTCCACTACTTGCCTATTTAACACTCCAATCATATTTAGAAATGATATTAAAAGGAAACAAACAAGCAATTAACACAGCCAAGCACCTACTTTTTGTTCCCTCTCACAGATAAAAGCCTTAATTTTTACTTATATATATTCTTTTTATAGACTGCTAGGTTTCATAAAGACAATCTCCCTCCTTCAAGTAAATTATATACTTTGAACATTTGAACATCCATCCCATTCACTTCCCTTAGTCTCCCACCCCATTCCCCTTCTGTCATAAATTTACTTATATATAGACAGATATGCATGTCTATACATAAACATGTGTATATACATTTATGTACATATATATGCTTTTTTATTTCAATGTAAATCTATAATCCACAATCTTAAAAAAAAATTCCACAATTAAAAAAAATGTTTCTGTATGCCTGTTTCCTCTTTGACCAAATGTGGCTAATAGTCCACTAAAAACAAAAGACTAGCTCAGGATTGTGTGCATGCATGTAATTCTGGTATCCCAGAGGTAGAAGACGAATTGCAAGTTACAGGCCATCTTGGGCTATATAGTGAATCTCTACCTGAAGAAAAAAGTGCATTGTTTAAGATGCTTCAGACTCAGTGCTTAATAGAAAGTAAAAAAAAAAAAAAATCATAATTAACCTGGAAAAATACTTGATGGGGTCATACATACCATTTCTTCGACTGTCTCTTGCTTACATTATAAATCCAAGCAGACTCTTTCTCACACATTATATTCATCCATTAAAAGAAAAATTCCTATCCTTACTTGGTGTTCTTAAAGCTCTCTGGCTACTACAGCTGCTTGCAACACACTTGGATTCTCCTCCCTCCTTCCCCCAACTGAAAAGAGGTAAGGATGATGTCCTCTTCCACTTAAAACCCTGCAGAGCCGTCCTGAATGCTGTTGACGATGGTGGTAAACACTCTGAGAAGAAGTGCAGAAAGACATTGTTAAAGATGTCCACAGATGGCAAGATGGCTCAGTGGGTAAATGTGCTTGCCACAAAGTTGATGACTTGAGTTTGACCTTTGGGACTAACATGGTAGAGGAAGGAAGCACTTGTGAGGTAACCTCTGACCTCCATACAGGAGTAGGCACCCTCCTCTCTCTCTCCTTCCAATCTTCCCTCTCTCTCTCCATTTGTCTCTCCCCTTCAAAAACATACTCAAATGCATATTAATTTATAAAAAGAACATTTCACAATTTTACTGTTCCTGTTCAGACCTCACATTCTTCATGTAAGTTTGATTCAGTCTACCAAATCCTTATCGAACTATATGATTTCAAAGAAAGACTCATTAAAAACTTTTACTTTAATATCCATTCGTTATCCTCATAGATGACCAAACTTCGAAGGGTCCCGCCTTTCCTCTTTTACCCTTTAAATTAGATCAGAATACCCGTTCTAGCATCAGAACATTGTTACAGCCATAATAGTGAGATATCACTGACTTACTCTTTCACACAGCAAGAAGTAAGCAAGTGTCACTGCTCAGACAGTCTCCACGGACATCCGAGTGTTCTTACCAGGGTGTCGCCATCACCCACCAAGCAAGGTGTCTGACTCTTTAGCACGAGTAATAGCACAAATAATCACGGTTAATGGGGCACAGTAAACACTATGTTCTTCCTTAACCTTTGTGATGCTCAACCACTAAGATTTCAGTTCATAACAGTCCAAGTGATACACCTCCTCACTCTCTTTCAAATTCACGGCCTCTTTTTTTCCCCATTAATTTTGGTTACATCCACATGTGTATGTACATACTTACATAGTCCTAAATATATAAATACAACCTGATCAGTCCATATAATGTTGTTTGTATGTATGTTTTCAGGGGCGAACATTTTGTATTAGATAGCCTGTTGGTGTTCTCTTCCTTGGGAAAGACTCCTTTTCCCACTTCCAGCATTCCTTAGTTGCTTGTAACTCTTTGTATAGGGCTGAGGCCTTCTGGCTTTTCCCTCATCAACATTAGCATCTCTGTTGGTTTTGTCCTTGTTCAGCTCGTGTTTAGACAGTCATGTTGGTGAGGCTTTATGTGTATAGCTTCTTAAATCTTAGGAGACACACCTGACAGCATACTACCTGTTTTTCTGGATCTTATCATATTTTCTACTCTTTTGCAATAATATGTGAACCCTATATTCAGGAGCAGTATATGGGAGGTTAAGAAAGAGGAAAAGGAATGGGAAATGATGTAATCATATTACAATCTCAAAAATAAAAAAATCATTTTTAAAGATGTAAATACACTTGAGCTTAAAAATAAAGGTATATTCGGTCATTGTTATTTCAAGAATTTTAATTTGAAAAATTATAAAGGTTAATTGAGTAATTATGTGTATTATATGTCATGCTACATGTCTTTGAGATAGCAAACCATACATAATACTTGAAATCTGTATTTTAAAAATACAGATGTATCAGTCAAATAAAAGATTTAGTTTCATTTTATTTTACCAATAAATTAAAGATGTAGTGAGCACTTGGTTAACTGTAGATGTAAGACTATTGCAGATGTCTCCTCCAATAAGACTCAGTGATGGGGAGGAAGTGTAAAATGTAAAGAATGACTATGCCAATAGTATAGTCAATTCTAATAGTATTGTGCAGAAATATTGTGTGCTTTTTAACAACTCCCTTATTTGGGGGTTCATCCTGATTCACTGCTAGTATGTTTTTTTTTAAGAGCAAGGAACATATCCAAACTTCAGTTCAACAGGAATGGAATTAGTGCTTCTGGAAAAGTAGAAGCACAGGGGTGGAGGTAGGGTGAAAACTGTACCGCAGCTGACAGGCAGGTTCTGGGCTGAGTAAACAGGTGAGCCCTGTGGAACATTCTAGAAAGAACGTTCCTCTGACACTCTCAGAAGAGACTTGACCACTTTAATTATCCGTTAGAGCAAAGCTTCTCATATCAAACGTATTAAGAGCCAGCAAAGTTACCTCGGGGGTGAGAGGGGACAGTAGCATACGGCATCCATGTATCTGAAGATCGCACATGGTGGAGTTGAGGGACAAGATGTTCTGTAGAACTGATTTCTTTCTTCTGAATTTCTTCAGAGGAAAAAAAAAAGAGTTGAAAATAAAGCTTTGTGGAAAGACTTCAAAGTTGTTTTTTCTTTTCAAGTGAAAAACATTACAGGAATTATTTTTAAATTTAGGTCTTGCTTTTAAAACACATATGACACGTGCCATTTAAAAACTTCAAGACGGGGAAAATAAAAGGCATGTCTTTGCAATTACAGTAGATTATTTCAATCTTCTGGTAAGTATCGAAATGCCCGAAGAAGCCTGGGGAGTAAGTGTGGGGGTTTTGTTGTTGTTTATTTTTGGATTTTGTTTGTTCTTTTCTTTTTTGAGGGGAAGGGTGTACTGCAGCTGTTCTCTAAGTCCTTGGCTGAATGAGGACCGAGTCTCTGCATGTTTTCCTATTTGCTTAGAAAAGAAAGGTGCTCTCTAGCAGTCAGACTTCTCTTTCACACTGTCAGGTAATGTTGACCTAGGCAAGACTCAAGCAGGAAAAGCCCAGAGGCTTATCTCTCCTATATGCTGGACAAACACCACCTCATTAGTGTTACCAGGAGCCTCTGATTCCTAGTTCCTTAAGCAGATCTAGGTCTTAGAAATAGTTACATCCTGTCTCCCCCTTCTTTCCTAAGATTCCCTGCACTCTGCCCAAACTTTGTTTATGAGTCTCAGTGTCTACTTTGATACATGCTGGGTAGAGTTCAGAGGCCCTCTGTGGTAGGCTCCTGTCCTGTTTCCTGTTGTCCCCTTCTTCCAATGTCCATCCTGTTTGCCTTTCTGACTGAGGATTGATCATCTTACCCAGGGTCCTCCTTCTAGCTCAGCTTCTTTAGGTGTACAGATTTTAGTATGTTTATCCTATATTGTATGTCTAGTAGCCACTTATAAGTGAGTATATACTCTGTGTGTCTTTCTGCTTCTGGGATACCTCACTCAAGATGATCTTTTCTAGTTCCATCCATTTGCCTGCAAATTTCATGATTTCCTTGTTTTTAATTGCTGAGCAGTATTCCATTGTGTAGATGTACCACAATTTCTGTATCTATTCCTCCACTGAGGGACATCTAGGTTGTTTCCAGGTTCTGGCTAGTACTAATAAAGCTGCTACGAAGAGGACAGGAGCTCCACAAGGATAGCAACAGAACCAAAATATCTGGGCACAGGAGTCTTTTATGAGACTGATACTCCATGCAAGGACCATTCATGGATATAATCTAGAACCCTTGCTCAGATGTAGCCCATGGCAGCTCAGTATCCAAGTGGGTTCACCAGTAAGAGGAACAGGGACTGTCTCTGACATGAACTCAGGGGCTGGCTCTTTGACTGCCTCTCCCTGGTGGGGGAGCAGCCCTGCCAGGCCACAGAGGAAGACAATGCAGCCAGTTCTGAGGAGACCAGATAAGCTAGGGTCAGATGGAAGGAGAGGAGGACCTCCCCTACCCGTGGACTTGGAGAGGGGCATAGGAGGAGATAAAGGAGGAAAGGTGGGGTTGGGAGGGGATGAGAGAGGCAGTTACAGCTGGGATACAAAGTGAATAAACTGTAATTAATATTAAAAAATAACAAATCAATAATAATAAAAGAAATAGTTACATCCTGTGCAAAGAGATCTCTGGAATGACTTCCAATGAAATGTTCAGCCCCAAATCAACCCACATAAAACATTGGCCAAATGAGTCACATGAGCGAGGAGGTACAAGCTTGCTATGCTCCAGAAATATCTGCTAAACCACGTTAAGCCTCACTGTATATGCAGCTATTCAACTATGTGAATTACTCTGGGTCTGGCCTTCATTTCTCCCTAGTATGAGGCATCAATCCTTTTTGAAGACACTTAGAATTCATGTGATATAATCATTTCATCTCCTACCTCTTCTTTGTCATCAAACATCATTTTAGGTTAAATATGTAGGCTCTTTGAACATTGTTATCATTGAACTAGACATTTTCTATATGATTTGACCTTTGACCTTATGTTTTCATAAGCCAGATAACTCACATTACTAGTTTTATTTGTTTGAATTTCTGCTCTCCATAATTATAATTAAATGTGGTCAACTAGTATCTGAAAATATTAATAACTTTTTTAGAAAATTTATTCAGATATTTTCATTTGCAGACCATTATGTGTAACATAATGAATTCTCATCTGTCCTGCTCCATCCTGGCAAACACACAAATCTTCCTTTTGTTCAGTGTATCTGTTCTGGATATGCTTCTTAGCATTAGTTGCCTAGTTTCTACCTCAATGATCAGATTGGTTCTTAAGGTATCATAGTACTTGTATTATAGTCAAGTAACCGTTTACACAGTAGCCTATGCTATGGTGCAATATCATGTAGATGACCCCATTTTATCTTATTATTAATCATCCTGCTTTGTCACAAGAAAAGTCTGAGAAAGAATGTGTACATACAGCTTTATTATAATACATTGCTATGTTTTCTTTTAGGTACTATGCTGATCTCTTTCGTTTGTAGTTTATAAACTGAGCTTTATAAGTAAAGATGTAGAGAAGGAACTTTCTATACATTTCAGTACTACTTGTTTAACCAAACCTTGGGCAAAGTGCAGGGAATCATACGAAAGAAGAGGGAGTTAGTAAGACTTGGAAAGGACAAGAGCGCCACAAGGACCAAATACATCTGGGCACAGAGGTCTTTTCTGAGACTGATTCTCCAACCAAGGACCATGCATGGAAATAACCTAGAACCCCTGCTCAGATGTAGCCCATGGCAGCTCAGCATCTAAGTGGGTTCCCTAGTAAGAGGATCAGGGACTGTCTCTGAAATGAACTCAGTGATGGGCTCTTTCACACACACACACACACACACACACACACACACACACACACACACACAACCCCCGAAGGAGGAGCAGCCTTTCTAGGCCACAGAGGAGGACATTGTAACCAGTCCTGATGAGACCTGATAAAATAGGGTCAGATGGAAGGGGAGGAGGACCTTCCCTACCAGTGGACTTAGAGAGGGGCACAGGAGGAGATAAGGGAGGGAGAGTGGGATTGGGAGGGAATGAGGAAGGGAGCTACAACTGGGATACAAAGTAAATAACCTGTAATTGATATAAAAAATAAAAATTAAAAAAAAACTGCAAGTGGGAAAAATCAGAGCTGTGGGCATATGATGACTGAGCAGGGAAGGGCACAGAAGTAGATGGATGAGCTCTGGGGCTTTCTTGTTTTATTTGTGGATGATCTGTGAGCCTGAAACATAATTGTCAATATTTGCTAACTATAAATATTTTCCTTGATCTGCACCTAGTAAGTAGTATACCAGTGCTGAGTAATGAGAAGGACATTATATCCTAGGTGTCACAGAATAAAAATATAAGCCATTCTTATTCCCTACCTCCGATGAACTTGGTGTATAGTTGTAAGAAGAAAAAAACCTGACTTTTCTAAATGTGCCATCCATCCATTTGTTCATTCAGCATTCATTTAATCAACAAACATTCATTAGCTTTTCTTAGGTATACTGTCTGGGTTTTGTTATGCCTTCTTTGACTCTTCTGCATTTTCTCTGACTTTGCAGTTTTCCTTCCCCCTCCCCCTTTATTTTAATCCTATTCTTTCTCTTCTCCACCACCATCTAAAATGCCCCTGCAAACTAATTAAAACCTGGAAATTCTTTTAGGATGAAAAATAGTCTTTTATTATATACTGATGATAAAGAAACAAAAAGGAAATGAGCACTTGAAAGCCAGGTTATATCTTTGCGAGTGACTGAGCTTAGTTAGAATACAATCATTAATCCATCATCAAATACAAGTGACTAATAAAGTCATTCCTGTTTTAAATAGCTGTAGTGAATATGAAAAGAAGAGTGAAATGAAGATGGAAAGAGGCCTTTGGGCAAAGAAAGGCTTGGGAAAAACTACTGTATAAAAGAAGAAATGCCCAAAGCTGCAGAAGTCTTCAGTTTTGCCGGGAACACACTGGAAGCTTTGCACCACAGTGTCTGTGCAGCCCAGCTGCAGAACAAAGGCATTTCTGTGAGAATGATGGATGGGCTCACATGACTTATGAAGCCTTAACAGAACGTCAGCACAAGATGACTTCCCATAACAGGGTCTTGTCTCCTGAGGATTCAAGGAGCTTGAAATTTAACAAGGAAAAACAAATCCTCCACAAGAGATGATAAGGAAATGAGACCAAGTCCCCCAATGCCAGAATTTATGCATCCCGATCCTCTGGCCTTCAGAGGCCTTAGCAAAGCCCAGCCACTCCTGGCTCTCAAAACACTTGTGGGAACTCTTCCACCTGTTCTCTAAAGATCACCATGCAGAATTTTTCAGACTATTTGCTTGAAATGACCGCCTGCTTCCTCTCCTCCTCTCCCCCATCGCTCCCATTTGAAATCCTACACATCCTTCCAGCCTTAATTTAAGTGCCACAGATGATTTCTCTTAACTCCGAATGTCTATAGAGCTGTTTCTGTCTCAGTAGTAGCATTAATATATTTTACCTTATGTCACTGATCAACATGTTCTTCTAGATGTGTGGGTATGAGAAATGGAGGTAGGGTGTAAGGGGGAGAGATCATGCATTTAAAGAGAAACCAGTAATTAAGGTTAAGCCAGGGTGGCATGAGGCTGTACTCCCAGCTTTCAGGAAGCTGAGGCATGAGAGCTGTGTTGAGGCCAGACTGGGCTACATACTAAGATCCTGATCCAAAACAAAAGTATCCACAATAATTAAAAAGAAAAGAACAAAGGAACTTTATGTCTAGGGCGATTTTATGTTAGAATATTTTGATAAAAATAGGAAGTATATATACTCTATACAAAGTTCTATTCAAAGCAAATAAAGAGACACCTCTTACTACCTTACTTTAATTACCCCTAAATAAAGAACAGAATTATTTTCTGTGCCTAGCATGTATATTTTTTTAACTTTACGTTTTTCTTACCCATAGGCAGAACAGACTAGTAGGCAAAAAGCGAATGGTCCAATAGAATCTATAGTATGGCTCATTCATTCACTCCCATTAATGTGGACATAGATGGGTCTATGAGATAGTAGGTATCTAAGATCTCATCAGCCCTTTACCCTTTATCTTATGATATAAAATTAAGTGAGAAGTGTTTGAGGATATGATGCCAGCAGAAGGCAGTTATTATGTGTCCGCTATAGTTAAAAAAAGTGAACAAAGACAGTCAAAGAGATAGAGGAGAGGGATTTCCTAAATTACCATTCTAATCCCCAAGGTTATCCCTGCTTGGGTTGTTTTGTATTAATTTTGACTCTTTTATTTTTGTAGTTTTGGAGATAAAACCTCAGAACTCTTACATATTTGGCAAGTGCACTAACTACTGAGGTGCAACCTCAGCTGCTTAGGTCTTTATTTGTATGACATGTCCTAATACCATCTCTTTCATTGCTGGTTTAACTTCCTTCCTGTCAATTAAAACCAAGTATCCTTGGTAAGTGGACTTCATTGAGAGATATTGGTATCTTTAAAAGCATGGGGAGCTGCTTGTTTATCGGACTGATCGGTTATTGAATTCTCAGTGAAAAACATGTTTTCACGCTGGCCTTCACCTGGAGTCAGGGATAGACAGGATGTTTTGCCAAATCTGCTTCCTTTTGTTTGTGTGAGGATCACACAGACACGTGGTCAAAGTAAACAAGTTTGACTTCTCGATGAACCCCTTCAATGTATGGAGGTGCTTTGCTCTGACTATAAAAAAGAATTGTGTAATAAACCAGGTGTGATAGTTTCTACTGGCAGCCCTCCCGAACTGATTTGTTTGTTTGCTTGTTTAATTTTATTTTCTTTCAATCATCTCTTCCCACTTAGGAACTTTTCTACTCTGCTGGTGGATTCCGGCAGAAACAGATTCACTTCACAAGTGAAGTTATCATAACTGACCATGTTGTTTTATAAAGATAGGTCTTGTGCCTTGATCTCAAACAGATTATTTCTTGCCAGTGTGTAAGGAGAAGGGAGAGGGTCACAAAAGTGCTTCAACTCAGATATTTGCAAACATGATTATAACCTTCAAAATAAAACACAACAGAATTGTGGATCAGAGAGGTTGAAAATCATCCCTGGTAGAGTCATAGTCATAGGACTGCAGTGACATGTATAAGGTCATAGGAGGTCAAGAGAAAGCACACATTCCTCCTTTCTTCCCTCCCAAATTTGTAGGAGAAGAGAGTCATGAGTGTTTTATTCCTTATGCTGTGGTTCAGAGCCTATAAAAACTATGAACTTTTGGTGTCCAGTCCTCCAAAACTATAAAGTACCAACACATACCCTAACAGGGAGAGGCTGTTTACTTAGACTTGGACTAGAGAATATTTGGAAAGGTTTTGTGTAAATCGCCTATATTGTTAAGTAAAGACACTAGCATCTAAAAATCACAAACAACTATCTCAGAGCCAACTGCTCAGCAAAAATAAGTGAAATATATATATGTATATAATTTCTAGAAACAAATTCAGTGAAATAGAATGATACAAAATGAGCTTATAAAATTCAATAGCACTTAATGTGCCAATAACAAACTCAAAGAGAAAAAGATCATGGACATACTTCACTCATAATAGCCTCAAAGAAAATAAAACAGCTAGGAATAAACCTAATCAAGCAGGTGGAAGACCTCTACAATGAAGACTTAAAATCTCTGAAAAAAGATATAGAGAAATATACTAGAAAATGGAAAGACCACCAATGCTCATAGATTGGCAGCATTATTATTGTGGTAATGACAATTTTACAAAAACTATTTACAGATTAAATGCAATTCCAGTCAAAATTCTCATCTGTTCTTCATGTAAATAAGGTGGAAAGCTATTCCCCAAATCATTTGGAACCACAAAAGATACAGGATGGTCAAAGCAATCCTGAAAAATGCTGAAGGAATTCAGATTCCAGACTTCAAAAGCCTTTGTAATAACAATATGACACTCCAACAAAAACAGTCATGTAGATGAACGGAACAAACCGGAAGGCCCAAAGATGAGTACATGTAAAGAGAATCATCTAACATTTGACAAAATGCCGAATAAACCCTCAAACCCTAACAAATGGTGCTAGGTAAACTGAGTATCTGTAGGTAGAAGAATGAAATTAGATCACTAACTAATTCCAAATGTATTGAAGAACTAAATGTGAACCCTGAAACACTGAAGTTAATAGAAGGAAATACAGGCAATATCCTACATAACAGACAAGTAGGAGCAAACTTTACATTTGCCAGAATTAAGGCCAAAAGTACACCATACAAAACTAAAAAGCTTCTGCAAAACTAAAGAAAAAATTCAGGGGATTAATATGCAGAATATATAAACTTAAAAAAAGAGTAAAACCAAACCAAACAGCCAACCAAAACAAAAATGAACCATTCAAAAATGTGTTATGGGGTTGAGCAGAGAATTCTTGAAAAGGAGAAATAAAAAAAAATGGCTAAGAACCGTGTTGAAAACTGTTTATTTTTATAAATCGGGGAAAGGAAAATCAAAGCAGTTTTGAGATTTCATCTTACCACAGTAATAATGGCTTAAGACGAAGCAACTGACAACAAATGCTGGAGATAATGTGGGGAAAGGGAGAACCCTAATTCACTATTGATGGGATTGCAAACTGGGGCAAGTCTTTCTAGAAATAGTGTGAAACATGCTCAAAAACAAAACAACAACAAAAAACCCAAACAAACAAAGCCTACCATGTGACCCAGTTATGTTATTCCCTGGCAAATGTCCAAAGGTTTCAACATATTTGTATCCACACATACTTGTTCAGCTGTGTTCATTGCTGCTCTATTCTCAACATCCAGAAAATGGAAACAACCTAAATATCCATTAGCTGAGGATATGTATAATAAAAACATATATACCATGAAACATTATTCAGTAATTGCATGTAGGGGCAGGGAGGCATGACAATGACCTACATGCCTCCTAAAAGAAAAAAAAAAAATCTGAATTTTTCAGGTAGATGAATAGAACTAGAAAAGGTCATATAGAGATCCAGGAAGATAAATATTACAAGTTCTCTGTCATCTGCAGTACCTAGCTCTAAATCTTCAGATATGAGTATAAAACCTGAAGAAAAGGATTAAGAAACCTTATAAGAAACCATATAAGAAAAGGATAAGGAAGAGGAGGATCAGAAGAAGAAGAAGAAGAAGAAGAAGAAGAAGAAGAAGAAGAAGAAGGAAGAAGAGAAAAAGATGAAAAGAAGAAAGAAGAGAAAAAGATGAAAGAAGACAAAAGAAGAAGAGAAAAAGAAAAGATGAAAAGAAGAAGAGAAGAAGAAGCAGAAGAAGGAGGAGGAGAAAGGCCATGGCATGGGCAGGTGAGCACTAGAGAGAGGAATAAAAGAATACAAGAAATTTAAAAGGGAAAATAGAAGAAATCAGGTGCAGGAGGAAGGGAGTGTGGTAGTTTCCATGAGAATAGACCTCATGGGCTAATATATTTGACTACTTGGTCCCCAGTTGGTGGGTGGAACTGTTAGGCAAGGATTAGGAGGTGTGGCCTTTCTGGAGGAGGTATGTTACTGGAGTGGGCTTTGAGGTTTAAATAGCCACACCATTCCCAATTCTCTCTCTTTCTCTCTACTTAATGGTTGTGTTTAAAGATGTAAGTTTTCAGATACTATCCTATCACCATGCTTACCTGCCTGATGCTATTCCCCCATACCAACCATGATGGTCATGGACTCACCCTCTGAAACTCTAAGCCTCCAATAAACTCTTTCTTTCAAGTTTCCTTGTTCACGATCCTCTTTCTAGAAATAGAAAAGTAACTATTGCTAAAGACAATTAGACTATTGCTAAAGTCCATGTAACAGGACCCCAAAGATCTGACCTAAGTCTCCTCATTGAGGACCAGCTTTCACAGTAATGGAAGGTGTTACTTAAAACTTTTTACGATACATGAAAATCATTGGAGAAAACCACAACTGTTTAAAATGCAGAGGACAAGTGATCAGGAGGTGTTCATCCCAATTAATATATCTACGACACAACTCCTGAACCTAAGGCTCAGGAAACATGGCAGAAGAGGGCATGGAAAGACCATAAGGGCCATCAAACTTGGAGATGTTCTGTAAGATTGTGTTTCCTGGGAGACATCTCCATGATAACTCAACAATATAGTTGCCAAAATAAAACCTGAACAAGTATAACACCGATAGACATTCTAAAGTGGAAGGAGAAAATCTCAAGGGGCCCCATGCATAGACAAAGAACTACAGAAAACTCAAGAAAGGAATGCTGAGAATGAGAGAAATAGGTTTTTTTTCCCCAGAGATCAGCCCACTAATTGATTATCCAATCCCAAGTGATCAGCCCTATATATTACATCTGTGTGTGCAACACTAAATGAACTGAGAAGATTGTATTTATATATTTAGAGAATATGTGTGTATGTTAAAACAATAACAACTAAGAAAAAGAGGTAGTGAATTTAAGAATCAGTGGTTATAAGGAGGAAAGGGAAGGAAGAAAAGACATAATTATGTTTTTTTCAATTATTTTTATTAATTACAGTTTATTCACTTTGTATCCCCCCTGTACCTCCCTCCCTCTTCCCCTCCCAATCCCAACCTCCTTCTTCCCCACCTGTGTCCTTCTCCCAGTCCACTGATAGGGGATGTCCTCCTCTCCTTCCCTCTGATCCAAGTCTATCAGGTCTCATCAGAAGTGGCTACACTGTCTTCTTCTGTGGCCTGGTAAGGCTGCTCCCCCCTTAGGGGGAGGTGATCAAAGAGCAGGCCAATCAGTTCTTGTCAGAGACAGTCCCTGTCCCCATTACTATGGAACCCACTTAAATACTGAACTGCCATAGGCTACCTCTGTGCAGGGGTTCTAGGCCATCTCCATGAGTAGTCCTTGGCTGGAGTATCAGTCTCAGAAAAGACCCCTGTGTTCAAATTTTTTGGTTCTGTTGCTCTCCTTGTGGAGCTCCTGTCCTCTCCAGGTCTTACTGTCTCCCACTTCTTTCATAAGATTCCCTCACTCTGCCCAAAGTTTGGCTATGAGACTCAGCATTTGCCTCAATACCCTGTAGGGTTGAACCTTTCAGAGGCCCTCTGTGGTAGGCTCCTGTCCTGTTCCCTGTTTTCTCTCTCTTCTGATGTCCATCCTCTTTGCCTTTCTGAATGGGGATTGAGTATCTTAGCCAGAGTCCTCCTTCCTGATTAGCTTCCTAAGGTGTACAGATTTTAGTATGTTTATCCTATATTAGATGTCAAATATCCACTTACGAGTGAGTATATAGCCTGTGTGTCTTTCTGCTTCTGAGATACCTTCACTCAGGATGATCTTTTCCAGTTCCCACCATTTACCTGCAAATTTAATGATTTCTTTGTTTTTTTCGATGAGTAATATTCCATTGTGTAGATGTACCACAATTTCTGTATCCATTCCTCAACTGAGGTACATCTGGGCTGTTTCCAGCTTCTGTCTATTAAAAATAAAGCTGTTTCCTCAAAAAATAACTGTAAATCATGAAAACTCCAAAAGAACTATGAAAAGAAAGAAAGAAAAGAGTATATAAGAATATAATTAAAAATATTTGGTGTGTCTGTGAACCAACAAGAAAATTGACAAGGTGATCATCATATCCCCCAAATACAGGAAAATCTGTAACTGTTTTTGTTTTCTACCTTTTCCACTAATTTACAAAACTGAACTCAATTTTTAGATGGTAGGCAGTACAAAATAAGTGGATGTTGAGTGTGTCATCGTTGCTTTACCTTGGTTTAGAATCAAATATTGAAATGAATTGTAGAAAAGATACTCATAGAAACGAGACGCTGACATTACATCAAAAGAATCAACATCACGAGTTGAGGGATAGAAGCTCAGGAGTAGAATATGCTTAAATGGGTAAAGGGGGCAGAATACTTGAGTTCATTCCCTAGGATTCACTGATGGCAGGAGACGACTGATTCCCTCTGTTGCATATATATATGTCCACAGGTCACACAAAAGAAGTAAATAACAACAACAAGAGTGAAAAAAGAATATGCTCAAATATCCTCCCCACACAATATTTAAGAGGAATGGTTTTAAGCTTCTGGAGATGTTCAAGGAGGGATGAATCTGCTCCCTGCACGAGCCCATGCTTGTAGTTCACAGTGAATCAGGAGGCGTGTTGTTCCCAGCCTCTGCCTGCCACATCAGAAGATGTCCAGAACCTTGGAGTGCCCAGCCCTGGCTGACCCGAATGACTCCCAATCCATTTTCAATCTGTTTCTCTTCTTCTCTAAGACATGGGGAGGTATCTATTTTCTGACTCTCTCACTAAAAATGTTCGTGGATGTGAGCCTGGGAGAATTTGCAAGTTTCCTCTCTCTCTGATCTATGAGATAAGGAAGAATAAATTCTCCAAGCAGAGGGAGGTGATTTGCTTGACAGAGAGGATTTGTGGAGGAAGATGCTCAGAGGTTCCTAAATACAACGCAAAGTCTGGCTCTTACTCCTCTTGGTCTTGTCCTAGAGGAATAGCCGTCAACCCTGGGGATTTCATTCCCATCCTCAGAAGGCATTAATGCTTTCAGAATCAAAGCAGGTCAAACACCTTCCTCCTGCTCTCTGACTAAGATAATCCCAGATGCCCTGAAACACTTACCCACGTGTTAGAGAGGGAACCTTCCTCCTGAACGGCTGTTTTCCAGCATGGCTCATAAACAGTCGGCACACAGGCCTCAGAAACCCATTTAACACGCGTCATTTGGGACTAAAAAACTGGCTGCAAAAACAGTGAGCCGAGTGAAACATGCAATTGTTTCCAGGAGCCTGCAAACCAAATGCTGGGGGCAGACGCTCGGGATCTCTCAGCAAAAGTCATTTCCAGAGCTTGCTTGTGGTCTGCGGCCAGCGCTTTGATAAGCATTTAGAAGAGGCGCGATTACTAAGGAGAACTACCAGGAAACTGCATGACCGGATTTTACCCCAAGAGGGAGGGGTCAGCAGAAGGTCGCCCTGTGTATGGATGATACCAGCGTACCTGCATGAGGCCACCGTGACACACAGGACAGACACAAAGCAGGTGTTCTTAGAGCTCACTGCACCGTGAGCGCGGCCGCCACAGCATCAAGGTGAGCAAGTTGCTTCCAGCGGGAAAGAGATTTGTTTGTTGGCTGCATCTCCATGAAGCTGGGGGCAAATAAGTGACCCGCAGGCTGCATACCTCCTCTGCTCAGATCTCAGGCAAAAGAAGAGCCAAGCATGCACTCCAACATCAAAACACACTGAAAAGCTTGTTGCTTTAAAAAGTCTTCTTAAAAAATAGACCTCACTTGTTCCTTCTGCTTCAGGGTGACCTTCAGCTTATTCAATGATTCAGGTTTTTTTCCCCGTGTGCCTCATACACGGGAAAGCTTGCTTCGGGACACGGCCCTATGGCCCTGTTGAAAGCTGCCTGCGCTGAGAATCACAGATTGGTGAGCACCAGTCATTTTCAGAGTCTATGTGTAGTCGGCTGCGGGCACTTTGATAAACACTCAGAAAGTGTCCTGTTACTACAAAGAATCAGCAGGTGGATGCCCAGGCTGGATTTGACCCCAGGAGGTGTGAGTGCTCAGACTCTGCATGCCTACTCAGTGTCCTGGAGTCCAGTTGTTCTATTTGACAGACACAAGCTCTTTTGCTCAATTACAGAATCCAGAAGAAAACTCTGTATGAACAAGATAAGAGGCAGGAAACAGTGTTTACTTCCTGATCACACTCTAGCCATCAGCAAACTGCCCCTGCCCTAAACACAGGTCTGGGAAAGAATGGTGCTCAAAGAATGGATACTCTTTATTACCCTAGGAAGGAAGGAGGGGCCTGATGGTAAAAGGAACACGGAGTTGATGGCTCTTGGAACAACACAAATCCACCAACTTTAGACAGCATGGCTCAAAGACTCACTTCTGTTGTAATCACATGGCTTTGCCCCCCCCTCCCCAACATAAAACCCTTTAGTACATAGTGTAAGTTCTTAGAATGGTGTTCGAGTCCCTTCATATTTGGGCCTCCTGCTCTTTTGCAACATATGTGGGTGTTCCCAGCCCCCTCAATTACTACCCATCCCCAGTGTTGCCCCAGGTCTCCCTCCGCTTTCCCTCTTGTCTTTTCTGTGCTTTATTTTACACCCAGCAGGATCAGGCTTCCCCTTCCCACCCCATCACCTCCTCACCTTACACGTCAGTACTGATGACCCTTCGCCGAGTGACCCTTATTTGAACAGAACTCTCAACTTCAGAAGTAAGTCTGTGTTCACCTCCTCCGTCCTGTCTGTGTTGTGTTGCCCTTACCTTCATGGCTCTGTGGTCATGCTGTTATTCTTTTTAGCGCTGTGATAAAAATACATCTCGAGAACAATATGAGGGAGGGGAGTATGTTCTGGCCCTTTCGGTCTCTCGTGATCTGGTTGGGGAGGCCTGGCTAACAAGAGCAACTCACAGCATGATGGCAAGTGAGGGGAAGGCAGAGAGGGGAAGACAGGCAAGAGCGGGGATCGCAGGTAACGGGGGATTTCAGAATTTTGCCCTTTTATTCTATCTGGGATGGAAGCTTGTGGGATGAATTCCCAAATTCAGGGTAGGACTTCCCTCTGAAAGCTCTCACAGATTCCTCTGGAGGTGTGATTTGCTAATGCCCCAGGTACATCTCAACACAGTCAAATTGATACTCAAGACATACCTAAGGACTGACCAAACCTTGTCTGTGGTCTATATCAGACAGGAAGATGTGTGCAGGGAACTCTGGTTAATTGTTTTGTCTCTCTTTTCCCTGCATCTGGAAGCTAGAAGGAACCCAGGGAACGCTGTCTCCTTCAGTGGAAGAATGATCGGGTTGGCTGGGATTGCACTAGTCTCTGCACCTGCTGTTTGTCTGTGTCTCAGGACAGTCTGCAAAGGGTGCTAGCAAATACCTTACCCTTCCTGTTGCACTACTGACTGGTTCCAGCAAAACAGCTGCCCCATTCCAATGGGGGCCTCGTGTCAGGCCCCAGCCTCTTTTAGTCTGTTTGGATTAAAACTGACTGGCCTTCCCGTGTGATGTCTAGACATCTAACAATTAAAGCTGTGTAGTGATGTAATTTGACAATAATATGTAAGAAACTGAACTGGGAGAGCATTCTGTGAGTGCATGGCTACAGAGCTGTAACGATGGGCCCATGCTGAAAGGACACAGTCGTTCGCAGTTCTGGAAAAACCCACCGAGCTAAATGCAGAGCCCAATGGACTTCAGAACATCACTCAAAGGAGGAAAAGAAAAGGCTGATCAAGAAAGATATGTCAGTTTAAGGCAGATGGGAAAGAGGAAGACTTTTGGAAAGTCTATAGATATGTAATATCTGTCTTCTCAGAAGTTCAGTAGCACCTGTGGGGGTTCCAGCGTGATATATGTTGGGAGAAAGCTGGTCCGTGAACTCTGTAAACTCGGGCAAAACTTCAAGTGTGTATGGATTTCTTTTCTGGAATGAGAATTGGTAATGTCTCTTTGTTTCTGGAAAAGGTTTCCAAAATATTAAAAGTTAAAATTTTATTGAAAGTCAAAACTCTTAAAAATCTATTGATGACAGCTTTCAAGCTAAACTGCAGGTCAGCTGAAGATGAGATCAGATATCAAGCATTATTTTCAGTAGGAGAGAGCTCAAAGGCAAAGACAGAAATGAGTTTTTCATGGGAATTTTCTGAAGTCAGACCATTTCTGCAGTTTGCTACAGTGGTAACCTCGGCTGATTCTATAAGCTCTAACAACTCTCATATGGCATAATCTTTCAGTATGTTTTCATATTTTCTTCTAGAATGTCTTTATCAGTGTACATTTTTTGGATAAAATTAGAGAACAGTCAATCTCAGAAACAACTTCCAATGGCCCCTGACTCAAGGTCGTCTGGGTAACCATCCAGAATCACATCTCCATAACCTCCAGGGCAGCCAGACAAGTCACATGATTACCCAGAAAGGTGTGTTGGGGTTTCCTGATGGGCCAGAGGGAGTCAGTACAGAGCATAGGCATCTCACCATCACCCCCTAAACTTGCAAGAAAGCCAATTTCCAGGAGCATGACAGAGTTGAGTATTAATTACTTGCTGGATTTTCTGCCGAATAAAACCACATGTGTCTTTCAGCTGTGGTTTGGAAACATTTTCACCCTGGATATTATCTGTGAAAATTGGATGGGATTACATCACCCTACTTCTGGTTTATACATGTTCAACTTTTATGTCAACAGAGAAGGTACTTCTGTGAGGTTCCCTTGGAGTTCTCCACATAGGGGTGGCAGGCAGTTGGAGACAAGAGTGCACCCTGGCCTCTGCCTATATAACATGGAGAGCTGCACCTGGCATCTTAAGAGCTTGTAATGGGCTTTTCAATAACTAAGAATCCAGGATGAGATGATTTTTAATACAACTGAGTAGGAGGTTCACATTTGCTTGTTGATAGAATAGAGGTAGGAGCAGGTAAGAAAAGAAGCATGGAGAAACATTAGGGAAAGTTTCTGAAAATAGTATCTAAAGGAAGTGAGAATCATTTTTAAAGTGATTAGGCTGGGGAAAAAAAAAAGGTTAACCGATGGCTTTGTTACATAAGGAATTACAATGTTCTTCCATAAGGCTTTACTGCCAAGGTGCTGCCTCCTTCTGGTATTGCCACAGGTTGGAGAGAAGGCCTTAACACATCGGCCGTGAAAGATCTTCAAGATCCAACAGTAGCACCAATGTTCCCATAATGTATGCTGGAAGAAAATCCTCATGCTTGAGGATGGGGTATCAGGTAAGAGTAAAGAAGAAAAAAAGGTATATTTAGAGATAGGTAAAATGAGGAAGGAGTCATTGTGAGCCACCAAGTTTATATAGAACTTCAAGTAGAATAATAAAATATATGAAATTATAGAAAAGGTCAAAGATAATAACACAAAAATAAACATTTTAAATAAAATGTCAATAAGGACATTAATTCTGAGGACATTTGAGAATATCCATATGCCATATGGATATGTTTTGTAAGGGTCATATTTTAGACCACACAAAAGTGTTTAATTGGAGTTATCATACACAGAGTTTTATGCTCATTTCAGAAGTATGGTTGCCAAGTTAAAAAACAAAACAACAGCAAAACAGCACCTGATGTAAAATGTGTCCCCTTGAATTGTTGGTCATAGGTGCCCCATATATCCCCAGAACAATACAGGCTACTGCTGTTTGCTCTTTGTTACTTACAAGAACTTGATGGTTAGACACTGTTACTGACAATACCACATACATTTGTCTGAGGACATGAAAAAATTGAGTTGATGCTGACCAGGAAGTTGATGCTGGGTACCGCTCAGAGTACTGGATGGTGCTCTCTGGGCTGGTGAGATGAGGAGGGGGAAGCAGTCGGCAAATCTTACCCAGCTTGGACCCTGTAAACTAGAATAATAAATGGCCTGGCAGGCTCTACCCATCAGTGCAATGGTGGCATGGATATTATGGGAGTAACCAGCCACCCTCTGATTCGATTTAAGAACTAATCCACAGGAGGAAACACATGCCTGTCCTCTAAGTCCGGCCCAGAACCCACAGCTAGGGAGTCACAGGCTGCAGAGGTGAACCTAATATTCTGCTCAGTTTTAACATAGTAACAACTTGCCCTCTAAATTCATATAAGTTGATCAGTTGATTAGTTCAGTTCTTAGAACTCACCAAAGAAGAAGTTTCTTTGTGCCATGATGGTATATACATGTACAGAAACTCACAAGAATAGTGCTCAAAAGGATAAGTGACTATGGCACATTCAGCTACAACTGAGGCATGTATACCACATCCCTCACCTTGGCTCAGGGACCACTTGAAAGAGAGGAGAGAAAGGTTTTAAGAACCAAAGGTCAAGGAATATCAGAACAAAACAATGTCTTCTAGACAAAAGAGGATCCCAGCACTCATGTGATTGTCTGCACAATACCTACACAGGATTAAGCCAGTCAATATTCTAGCATGAAGGGGGAAAAGATTCATGAGCCTCCATTCAACTGAGGAGCTACTGACAGTTGATAGATTCTGGGGGAAGAAAATCAGTTTCCTTTTTAGAATGTGGCTTCTGGTAGGTGGAACATGAAACTGGGAGGGTGGGCAGGTGGAGGTGGATCTGGGAGAAGTTAAAGGGAGGAGCTGGTAGTAAATTATCAACACACACAAAATTCTAAAATAACAGACAATAAAATATTTCCAAGAAAAAGTAAAAGGGTAAGTTTTTTTTTTATAAGAATTTAAGATAAGAACTGGAAGAAAATTTTTAGAGAGAAAATTTCTTCCAAACGTTCAGGATGCTTAGGTCACAAGATAAAAGGACTAGGACAAGAGTTAAAACTATACCACTGAGGAGACGGTTTAAATTTGAGGATTTTTTTTTTTTCATGAGAAAGACTTGAAAAAGTTTCTAAACCAAAGGGAATGAAATGGTAGGTCAGGGTTGTGTGAAAACAAAGAGAAAACAGTTATAAGCAATGTATCTGAATTCACGAGGAAGCAGATAACAGTGCAGAGCAGCTACATAGTTTGAGAATAAAGTATCTGCAAGTTGAGAATTCCATAGGCAACCCAGCATTCAAAATGATGCAGGATGTAAGGTCACCTTATGAAAGGAGAAAGATAGATATGGAAGAGTCTCGAGAAAAATGTCAAGATTTTATACTATTGCTTGGCAAATAGAGAGTGAAGAAATCAAAGACAAATGGAGAAGTGTCAAGAAGCATCAAGAGGCGATCGGGAAGTTTTAGCCATTCTGAGGTCTAGAGGTACAGGGTTCCTGTCAGCTTCCAACCTAGCAAGCGCAGCAGCAGGCTGTGAACTGGAAATGCTGCTGCTGCCAACTACCCAGTTATGGAATTCACTTCTAAAGAAACAAGGAGTTGAGTCTTCCTTCTGCAAACAGTAAAAATGAGGCATGGTTGGCAGCATTCTTAATAGCATGAGCTTTGAAGTCAAATATATCCAAGTTTGTGTCTCAATTCAACCATTGATTACGTGTAAGATTGCAAAAGAGGCCTTTTTGGCATCCTGTGCCTCATAGGCTCTAGGGCTGGCCAGAATCCTTCGAGGAAGGAAGGAGTCAGGGTGGGTGTGACTAAAATACATTATACCCATGTATGACAATTTCAAATAATAAAACAAAATTAAGAACATAGTGCCAACAACATCTTTAGGAATATAACTGCAGATATAGCTGGAATCAGGGCCAAGGTTGGCTTCTGGCAGCTCTCACCAAGCCTGCTTCCTACCGGACAAATAAATCTGTACCCTAAAATGCAAATATGGGTGCCAGCATTTCCCAGGCACTGCCTGGCCTGCTCAGAAGCATTGATAGAAGTTGGCAAGGCCTCTCTGAGGTTGACTGTTAGCAGTGGTATTCACTCAGAATATTTTTTTTTCTGCCTGGAAGATTAACAGTCATCTTAGAATTCTGGTTTCTGATTTGAAGACCACAGGATAAAGCCAAGCAACCTCTCTGCTAGGAGAAGTCCCCTTGCTTAGAATATACATCCTTTTAGGGCACAATGTTGCTGCAAGATGACTAGGGTTGTAAAATTGATGCAACTTCAAAGGCCCACTTACAAACCTCCCCAGTGTTCTCCTACCATAGCTTTTGCTTCTTAGCAACTTTCACCTCATGAAATAATAAGGTCCTGAAGCTAGAGAATCAACATCTGATCCTCTTTTACATTGCTCTGTGGATCATTTTGTTACATTATTATCGGTATTAAAAAACTAAATTATTGCGAAGTCTAAATAGATAGGTCATGGTGCCGAAGGAGGACTTGCAGATTAAAATGACGCAAACACGGGACAAAGGCAAATAGGCATATAAAGGTTGTGAAAAGTTAAGCGACTGAATCAAGTCGCTTGGGAGAATCTGGATGAAGGAATCCTTTATTTATGCTGTTTGAGTTTTGAACTTATAAATACTGTAGGTAAAAATACTTGACAAACTCCATGTTTATTTTCCCTGGGTCAGACTCAGCAGTAAAAGTACAAATCAAAGGTATTTGAGAAATGACTTTATTTCCAGCCTCTCTGGGAATATTTAATCCCCAAGATATTTTTATTGTTAGGGTTTTTATAACTTCAATGGGCATGTAAAGAGTAACACAACTACTTAACTACTGGATCTGAACCATCAAAATTTTATTTTCATTTGGTTTATTAGGAAACATGGTCTTTGCAGAGAAACATATAATTTATGTACATTTGTGTTAAATAAATCTGGAAATGAACAAGCTATTTTTTGCATGTAAAACCTTGATAATTTCATAAATAAAATATTGAAGGAAAGTGGACAGATCAGCTGAGTATACGATAACCTCTTAGCTGTCTCTATAAAGTTAAAAAAAAAAAGTCAAGTTACACACTTCCAATACACAATGACTCAGACTGAGTATTTCCATTCCAAAAGGGAGGATAAGAAGAAAAGACTAGACAAAAGTCCAAAACCTAGCAGTGCAAGCACCAGCCCCAAAGATTGTGGTGGCATCATGCCATCGCCCATGGCCTTCAGGGTCTCCAGTCTTGGGTTCCTGCAGCCTCAGCTCACGAGAGTTCTCACTGGGGGACATGGAGGCTTAACCCAAGTTCCAGAAAGCTGCTAATGCTAGACCACGTGTATCTGGGTTGAATTCTCAAAAGGAAGGTTCAAATCTAATTTGTAGAGGAGACCTGGGAATTTTAGAGCTGCCAGGTCTGTGGGACATCTACCGGCGTGTGAGCTTTCCCCTTTCACCACATCCATGTCAGTATACTTTGTCGTTCATGTTCCTGATGATGGCAACTATGACTGTAATGGGACACCATCTTTGATCTGCATTTATTTGATAGCTACAAATGCTGATAATTTTTTCCCCCTGTGCTTGATAATCATTCTTTCTTTGTCTTTTGAGAATTTTCTCTTCAGGTGCACAGTTAATTCTTAATTGAGCTGCTTAGCTTCTTAGTGTTTAGTTTCTTGTGTGACTTATATATTCTAGACATTAATACTCTGTCTGATGAATAAGCTACAAAGGCTTTCACCTATTGTTTCTTTTTTTTAACTTTTTTAAAATTTTTTATTAATTACACTTTATTCATTTTGTATACCCCCATAAGCCCCTCCCTCCTCCCCTCCCAATCCCACCCTTCCTCCCCTTTCTGCATGCATGCCCCTCCCCAAGTCCACTGATAGGGGAGGTTCTCTTCTCCTTTCTGATCTTAGTCTATCAGTTCTCATCAAAAGTAGCTGCATTGTCCTCTTCTGTGGCCTGGTAAGGCTGCTCCCCCGTCAGGGGGAGATGATCAAAGAGCAGGCCAATCAGATTATGTCAGAGGCAGTCCCTCCTCTGACCTATTGTTTCTGAAACTTTCCTGAATGTAAAAATGGTTTTTGATGGAGTCTTTTGAGTTCATGTATAGAATCAGATCATCCTCAGAAAGGGATATTTTTACTTCTTTGGCTATTTACAACTTTTATTTTCTTCTTTTGTCATATTGCTCCAGCTAAGACACACTTGTCTGGTTCATGATCTTAGAGGAAATGTATGAGTTTTTCTCTATGTAAAATGATGTTGATTACAGACCCATCACAAATAAACTCCCTTATGTTAAAGTGTACTCTCTCCACCCCTAGCTACTTTATGACCTTTATCATGAGAGGATGTTGTACTTGTCAAAGGTTCTTTCTACATTCTTGAGATGATCCAGTGATTTTTGTCTTTAGTTTATTTCTGTGATGAACTGCATTTATTGTTTCATTAATGATAAACATTTATCATTGCTGTAATTAAGCCATTTTGGTCATGATGAATTATCTTTTTAATGTGATGATGAATTCAAATCATATTTTATTGAGAATTTTTGCATCTATGTTCATCAGTAATATTATTCTATAATTTTATGGTATTTTATCTGGTTTTTTATATTAAAATAGATACCTTTCTTTTCTATATTATGGAATAATTTGAATAGTTCCTTCAAGTTCCTGTGATGTTCTTAAGTGAATATACCTGTTTCTGGTCTTTTTTTTTTCCTTTAGTTGGGGAACTTTTTAAAATCACTGATTAAATCTCATTTCTGGTTATAAATTTTCTAATCCAATTTTTTCACCGTGGTTCAGTATGGGTAGGCCATATGAATCTAAAAATTCATGAATTTCTTTAAATATTTTCAACTTAATAGAATATATAATTTGGCTAAGGATTTGTTAATTTTGCTTCTCTTTTTCAATAACTTGCTCTTTTGATTCATTATTTATATTGCTTTTTATCTTTGTTTCAGTAATTTCTGTCCCGAGTATGATTATTTTTCCCATCTACTCTTTTAGGGATTGGTTTGTTCTTGTTCTTCCAAGGCCTTGAAGTATGTCATTGATTAGTTTGTTTGAAGACTCTCAAATTTGTTGAAACAAATACTTACTAATGTAAACTTTTCTCTTAGGACTGCCCTCCTTTTGCCCCATAGGTTTTAATAGGTTGTATCTTCATTTTCATTAAATTCTGTAATTTTTTTTTCTTGATTTCATCATGGATCCATACATCATCTAATAGTTTGTTGTTTAATCTCTGTAAATTTGTATACTTTCAGTAGTTTTTCTTGCAGATCTTTATTCCAATGTCATTAAATAGAATACAGGTTATATTAATTTTCCTATATTTTCTGAGATTTGCATTGTATACTAAAATGAATTAATTCTGGGGAAAGTTGTATGAGTTCCTGTGAAGAGCATGCCTTCTTTAGTGTTCAAGTAGACTTCAATAGAGTGCCAGAGTCCACCAGCAAAGTCAAACAGTACCTGAGTGGGGAGTGAGGACTGAAATAAAGCAAGGCATAAGGGATCAGCCTGAAGGGAATGTCAGTAAAAACTGCAGCCAAGAGCTTTTTCCACACTTTCTTTTTATAGGCAAAGCAAAACAAGTAACATCAATACAAGAAAGAGGGTTCATGGAACAGCCAAACTTGTGTTTTTTGTTTGTTTGTTTTTTTGTTTTTTTTGTTTTTGTTTTGTTTTGTTTTTTTTTTTTTTTCAAACTTGTGTTCTTAAACCACTTTTCTGTAGCAGATATGGTCCATGGTCACACAAACAAGTTGAAGGAACTTGGCAAAACATACTGCTTATCTCTGTCTTAAGGTAAAGGACAGGGTGAAAACATGTTTTTCGCTGAGTACTCAATAACAAAGCAGCTTGCCAAACAAGCAGCTCTTCACAATAAAATCCTGTTTAGAGGTCTGTTTTATTTGTTGTGTCACAACTCCAGTGTTTCTCTGTTTAACTTTTTTGTTCAGATTGCTTGTTTATTGGTAAGAGTGGGTTGTTGAAGTCACCTACTATTGCCATGTTATAACTGGCAGCTTTAAATGAAATTAAGTGTGCCTGTGTTCTACATTTATATGTTTATAATTGCAATGTCATCTTGATGAAATGTTTTAAAGAAGAGTATGAAGTACGGTTTTTTTTTTTTTTAAATCTCTTCCTTTTGTTTTGTTTTTGAAGTCTGTTTTGTCAGATATTATATAGCAGCTAAGCTTGCTTTTTTGTTCTTAGTTATATTTGTTTGGAATGTCTTTTTGCATCTTTTTCCCTATGTGTATATCTATCTTTGGTGGTGAAATGTGCTTCATTGAGGTAGCAGAAAGGTGGATTCTGTTTTCTAATCTAAGCTGTTAGCCTGTATCTTGTTATTGGAAAATTGAGACCATTACTATTTAGAGTTATTAAAAGTTGTGTTTTGATTCTTGTCATTTTGTGGTATTTTTAACATCTCTTTTGATGAATTGTCTTGCTATTGTTTATTTATCCTCTATGGTGTTTTTTATATGTTTAGATTCTTCTTCAGACTGAATAATTCTTTCCAGTACACTCAAAGTTGGCTTAGTGGTCCTTCAGTCTACTTTTATCATGCAAAGTTTTCATTGCTTCTTCTTATGTAGTTTTGCTAGGTATGAAAGTGTTGGCTAGCAGTTGTGATCTTTCCAAGATCTGAATACATCTTTCCAGGATCTCTGGCTTTAAAAGTCTTTATCAAGTGATCAGTTGTCTGTGGTTTTTTGTTTTAACTGTAATATACCATGGGAAATTTCTTTTCTCATCTTGTCTATATCTTATAACGTTCTTGTATCTGACTTGGAATCACTTTCTCCAGCTTTGTGAAAATTCATCAATTAAATTATTTAAAATATTTGCTTTAAGTATGGTAGTCTTCTCCTTTCCCTAAACCCACAGTTTGAAAGTTTGCCTTTTTCATGATATCTTAGTTTCCACTCATGTTCCATTAAACTTTAATTTTTTCCATTATCCTTTACTGAATGATTCAATTCCTTTACCATGTCTCTAAACTTTAATACTACAGTTTCTACAAAATCTGTTGTATTGGTTAAGCTTTTCACTCTGGTTTTAATTTGTCTTATTGGGTTGTTTTATTTTTTTTTAATTTCAGCATCATTTCAGTTTGTTTTTCTTTATCTCTTTATTAAATTCTCTTTTCATAGTTTGTATCCACCTCCTTAATTCATTCAGCATTTGATATTTTTGTTCTCTAAATGTGTTCATGTCTTCTTTGAGCTGTTTGAACAGAGTTTTAATTATTCTTTTAAATTATTTGTCTGGAACCTTCTCAAAATCAATCTCACTGGAAGGCATGACTATGGAGTTAAGAATCTCTGGAGAAGACCTATTGTTCTAGCTTTCCATGTTGTTTTTATTTCTGCGCTTGGGCTTGCACATCTGCAGTTGGCTTCTTCTTCCTTTTTTCTCCTTTTCATTGTTTTAAATTTCAGATTTCCTTTCTTCTTCCAGTGGATGTGTTTACAATGCTTAGAAGAAGACGGAGCCATAGTAGGGTTGAGGTTTTGCTTTCCTTTTGGGACTGGTATTTGGTGCCTGTGGCTATATCTGTAGTTTTCTTCTGGGAGTTAAGTATTGTCCTGATACAGTTAGAGCACCCTGCCTGGGTATTTGGTTGGTGCTGAGTATTGTGGAACATAATAATGTGTACCTGTGGGCTTTACCTGAGTCAGATACAGCATCACAAAATTTTGCTGAAGCTGCCACAACATATGAAACACTCCATGTGCCTGTAGGCCATTACATTTGGTCAAATCTCATCTCCATCTTGGCCTAAAACTTTGTTTGCCTGGTCTGTGGGTTGTAACACTGTTTGTATACTGTGTAACCTATCTTGGTGTAGTGGTTTGAATAAAAATAACTCCCACAGACTCATTTGTTTAAATGCTTGACTCAAGGGGAATGGCACTATTACGAGGTGTGGCCTGGTTGGAGTAGGTGTGGCCTTGTTGGAGGAAGTGGGTCACTATGGGAGCAGGCTTTGAGGTCTCAGAAGCTCAAATTAGTTTTCTCCCTGTTGCCTCTGAACTCTCACTTTCTACTACAGTACCATATCTTTCTGTATGCTGCCATGTTTCCTGTCATACTGCTAATGGACTAAACCTCTGAACCAGGACCAATTAAATATTTTTCTTTACAAGATTTGCCATGGTTGTAACATCTCTTTACAGCAACAGAAACCCTAAGACACTTGGGTCAGATCTAGTTCCCACTCAGTGTATGCAGCTTCAGATGAAGCTGCTGCCAATAAGTTCATCTTAACATCTTTGATTTTTTTCTCTTCCTTACACTTAGTTTCAGTAATTTATTTTTTTTTAGGAAATGATCTTCTTAACTATTTAAAAATTCTTTGCATAGACATGGATAATGCTTATGCCTCTAGTAAACAAATTCAGCAATGTGGCAGAAAGCAAGATCATCTTGTAAAACTCAGTACCTTTTCAATACACCAATGACAAACAGAGAAAGAGATCATAGAATTCTCACTCACAATAGACTCAAAGAAAATAAAATAACTAGAAATAAACCCCAAGGAAATGAAGAACCTCTTTAATGAAAACTTTAGAATTCTGAAGAAAGAAATATAGAAAGACAAAAAGATAGAAAAACATACCATGCTTATAGGCTGGTGGTAGATTTAAGATTATGAAAACATCTTACTAAGAGCCATTTAGAGATGCAGTCCAATACCAATCAAAATCCTCATCTCATTTTTCTCAGAAATAGAAAACAAAATTAAAAAAAAATTCACCTGGAGCCACAAAAAAAATATCCTGAGCAAAAAGAACAAAGTAATACACACACACACACACACACACACACACACACACACACACACGGTAGGGTCACAAAAACAGACATGCAGACCAATGAAACAGAAATGAAGACCCAAGCAGCATGAGTACATGAAACTTCAGACACTTACTACTTAAGAAAGATGCTTAAAAAAAAAAAACTGGAGAAAAGAAAGCATCTTTTACAAATGGTGCTGGGAAAACTGAACATCCACAGGCAAAAGAATGATATTAGATATGTTATTTGTTACCTTGCATAAAAACTAATTATAAATGCACCAAAGACTTAAAAATAAAACCAAACCAACTTAGGTCTCCAGCATCTCACAGAGATGGTCCCAACCTCAGTTTCTCTTTTCTCTACAGGCCTTCTGTCCTATTGCCTTCACTCTCCCCAGGTATGATCTCCATCCTCATATTTCTCCGTTCCCCCTCTCCTACCTTGTTCCCTCACTTCAACCACTGCCTCTCTCTATTCATTTTCCCCTTCCGAATGAGATTCATGCATCCTCCCTTGGAGTCTCCTTGTCTTTTTATCTTCTTTGGGTCTGTGCCTTATAGCATGTTTATCCTGTACTATATGGCTAAAATCCACTTATAAGTGAGTACACACCATGTGTGTCTTTCTGGATCTGGGTTATGTCACTCAGGATGGTCTTTTCTAGTTCCATCCATTTGCCTGCAAATTTCATGATTTCTTTGTTTTTAATGGCTGAGTATTCTATTGTGTAAATGTACCACAATTTCTGTATCCATTCTTTGGTTGAGGGACATCTCGGTTGTTTCCAGATTCTGGCTATTACAAATAAAGCTGCTATGAACATAATCAAGAAAGTGCCCTTGTTGTATGGTAGAACATCTTTTGGGTATATACCCAGGAGTGGTATAGCTGGACCTTGAGGAAGAGCTAGTTCCAATTTTATGAGAAAGCACCACCAGATTTTTTCCAAAGTTGCACAAGTTTGCACACCCACCAGCAATGGAGGAGGTTCCCCTTTCTCCACATCCTCTCCAGCATGTGCTATCACTTGAGATTTGATCTTAGCCATTCTGCCTGCTGTGAGATGCAATCTCAGAGTTGTTTTGATTTGCATTTCCCTGTTGAGCATTTTTTTAAAGTGTTTCTCAGCCATTTGATATTTCTCTGTTGAGAATTCTCTGTTTAGTTCTGTGCCCCATTTTTTAATTCGGTTGTTTTGTTTATTGTGTTTGATTTCTTGAATTCATTATGTATTTTGGATATCAGCCTTTTGTCAGATGTAGGAGTGGTGAAGATCTCTTCCCAATCTGTAGACTGTCTTTTTGTTCTGTTGACAGTGTTTTTTTGCCTTACAGAACTTTTCAGTTTCAAGAGGTCCCATTTATTGATTGTTGTTCTTAGAGCCTGTGCTGTTGGTGTTCTGTTCAGGAAGTTGTCTCCTGTGCCAATGAGTTCAAGGCTCTTGCCCACTTTCTTTTCTACTAGATATAGTATATCTGGTTTTACTTTGAGTCTTTGATCCACTTGGACTTGAGTCTTGTGCAGGGTGATTAATATGGATCTATTTGCATTTTTCTACATACAGACATCCAGTTAGACCAGCACCATTTGGTCAAGATGCTATTTTTTTTTTCCATTGTATGGTTTTGACTTCTTTTTCAAAAGCCAAGTGACTGTAGGAGTATGGGTTTATTTCTGAGTCTTCGATTAGATTCCATTGGTCTACCAACAGGGAGGATGCTTAAATCTCATTCAGACGGGCAAATAGAATAGCTACTGGAAGCGGTTGAAGAAAGTGAACAGGACAGGAGCCTACCGCAAATGTCCTCTGAAAGACCCCACCCCACAGGAGATTGAAGCAGATACTGAGACTCACAGCCAAACTTTGGGCAGAATACAGGGAGTCTTATGGAAGAGTAGTGGGGTTGGGGGAGAATATAAGGACCCTGAAGGGACAGGAGTTCCACAAGAAGACCAAATCTTGCTCAGGGGGTCGTGCAGAGACTGATGTACCAGTCAAGGACCATGCATGAAGAGCACCTAAGCCACCTGCTCAGATGTAGCTGATAGGAAGCCCAATCTCCAAGTGGGTTCCTTAGTATGGGGAACAGGGGATATCTCTGACATGGACTCTGTTGCCTACTCCTGGTTCACTTCCCCCTGGTTGGTTGGCCTGGCTAGGCCACAGAGAAAGAGGATTCAGGCAGTCCTAATGAGATTTGATTGGATGGGGTGAGTTGGTAGGGGAGGAAGACTCCCTCTTTCTGAGGACTAGGGGAGGAAAACAGGGGGGAAGAATGAGGGAGGATGGGACTGGGAGGAGACGAGGGAGGGGGCTATGATTGAGATGTAAAGTGAATAAATTTTAAAAAATAAATTAAAAAAAGATATAAGATGAAAAGGTTTTCTCCCTTCCCCAAGTTGCTTTTGACCATGGTATTAAGTCAGAGCAATAGCAACCTCATAATGTGAGTCCTGTGCCTTATTTTCTGACCACCACACCCCAAGGCATAACAGCAAAAATTATGATGCTCAGAAAATAATCTCAAGGAAAAATACTAGATGAAATCTTATGCTGGGACCCTGGAATACTTTACTCTCAGATTTTTTCTAAGAAAATATAATAATAATAATAATTTGTTTTGCCAGATCACCAAATCAATCATTTACAAACCTGATTAATAATATCAAATATACCCATTACTATTATCTGTATTAGGGATACAGAATAATGTAAGAACAATCTGTTTCCTCAGGGAGTTTCTAGCACAACAACTAAATGTTTTAAAAACACATCTTTCAAAGTATTTCATCCAACTTTCTTTGTGTTGTTTTCATGGGTTGCTTCACATAACATACAGAATTCTGTCAATTAAACCTTCTGAGGAATGGTGTGGTAACAGTTTCCAGTTTTGTTTTTTAGGGGCTTTAGATTCTGATGTTTTAATACTCAGTGTAGCACTAGTCCACATGTGAGCAAACTCAGACCATTACCTAAACTTTAGAGAGGGTTATTATTGTCCTCCTTCAATTACAAAAGAAAAGAAAAGAAAAGAAAAGAAAAGAAAAGAAAAGAAAAGAA
>NW_026587556.1:4626775-4677507 GCF_907164565.1 Psammomys obesus
AAAAGAAAAGAAAAGAAAAGAAAAGAAAAGAAAAGAAAAGAAAAGAAAAGAAAAGAAAAGAAAATCCAGTCCATTTCTTTTGGGACTCTGTTGATCTTGTCTCCATCACAATACTATCTGGGAACATGAGCTGCGCAGTGAAGTGAAGTGATCTTTGAGGATTATTATTCTAATGTCAGTTTCTATTTTTAGCTAATAGCCATACACCAAAGTCATTCTATAATAATCCATTATCCTTCCTAAATCCTTCCTCTAGGAGTGGTAGTGTGGAAAAGGGGCCAAGTTCTTCCCATGAAAACGATTTAACTTCCAGCACAGGATTTTCATTGTCCTAGTAGTCATTCATTTGCTTGTTTGTCTGTATTATGCCTGCATGACCTATGTGTATCACATGTATGCCTGATGCCTGATACCAGACAACAGACTCAAATCCCCTGGAACTGACGTTGCAGATAATTGTGAGCTATGATTTGGGTTTTGCGAACCAAATCTTTGTCCTCTGAAAGAAGACCAAGTACTCTTAACTGCCGAGCCACCTCTCCAGTCCATCTGGTATTTACAGAATAATTATTAGCTTGCATTCGCAGGCCCACTGTACTCATTAAAGGAACCAGAGGTTCCAGTGAGGCCCTCTGAAGAGCTGTGCTGAGGCCACACTGCATTAGCGAAAAAGAGGAAGGTGAGTCCATGTGAGAGACAGGAAACCCAAGCTCTCCTCAAAAGTTCAGTACCCGTACAAACCCTCAGTTACCTACCTCCTCCAAGTACGCTTGTTCCCAGACACCAGAGAACGCTCGCACTCAGGAGGAGGCTGAAAAGCGCGACATGGTCCTCGTGGCTCCTTCTGAGTCTCAGCAATATGAAATGCTGGTGGAGGTGTGCTCTAAGACCCTTGGACCTTGTAGTTGTGGGCACATAGGAAAAGTCCAGAGAACATCATCCTGAGCTTTTTCACAGTGGTTGACTCAGCTGGCACGTGAGGACAGGAAGATGTCTGCAATGTGTTAGCTAATTATTTTTCACTCTTGGTCTACAGATGGATTCTATGGTGATATTTCGGAATACACTTTGTGCTTCTGGCCTCACGTCTAAGTTGCTCAGGAAACACAAGCAGTTTGGATTTGTAGAGTTTATAATCTTTCCCTGGACAAAGTGTTTATTTATAATTAAAATGAGAATTTTTCTAATAAGTGAGGCAGCTGTTAACCATATTGAGTCATTTCAAATGTGGTTGGGGAAATTCAACAAGCCTCAAATGCGGGATGAGGGGGCAAGCCCTGTTTTTCCTTATACTCTTCAGGGTCACATTAAATCCATGTTGTGTTTTCTGAGAGATTAGAAACAGACTGCAAAGTACAAAACACACTGAGAACCACAGCTCTCTTCCCCGAAACAGAAAATCCCTCAGCTGTCTGCATACATACAGTGTGCTAGGAATTAATATTTGTGCCATATAAACTCTTTCAAAGGGTACTCTAATTCAAAAATCTTGACGCTCTGGAAACTGGCTTAGATGAAGACCATTTATACCGCCTTTTCTCTCTTCGCATCCACCATCAGATGCCAGTAATACCACTGTGATTTGAACCAGAGGGAAGTTAAAGAAAAAGTCCAGGCTCAACCCCTTCCTGAGGAGCTATGGCCATGGCTGGCCTGGGGTGTGGGGAGGTGGAGATTTGTTACTTTCTGAGGATGTCCCCACTGTAGGTGTCTCCTGCTCCAGTGGATGCGCACACGGGCCACACTAAC
Organism: Psammomys obesus; assembly: GCF_907164565.1. Classification (NCBI taxonomy): domain Eukaryota; kingdom Metazoa; phylum Chordata; class Mammalia; order Rodentia; family Muridae; genus Psammomys; species Psammomys obesus. The sequence continues at coordinate 4,628,525 of NW_026587556.1, forward strand.
TGGACTTGGTGGATATCGAAAACTAAAATTAAAAAAAGGATATGAAGTTGTGGGAATGCTGTAGAAGAGTCATGGTGGGGGACTGAAGTGGGAAAGTGGAGATAGAGATGATCACATTTCATCATGTGTAGGTATATGTATAAAGTTCTCAAGAATAAGGACATTTCTTAAAACTCGTAATATCTTAAAAATGAAAATAACACATTTCTCAAACAGCGCTTTGTGAATGAGACTCCCATGAGTCACTGGGAGTCTCTCTGTGAAGTTTATTCTTGCCTGAAGTAAAATGAAACTAGTAAACTTAGTCCCAGCGCAGATTGACTGATTAACAAATTGCTTTAGTGCATATGGGAGAGGCTCAGACATTTGACTGTACTGTTTTTCACTGGAGTCTTTTGCTAAATCTGACCACAGCTGTCCTTAAGGCCAGATGTTAGCTGTAAAATTCAGTGAGTTTAATATACCATGCAACCTCCCTGTGTTCTTAGCCTGGCTCAAGCCTGAGGCATCTGTGCATTAGCCTCTCGTAGCTCCAGTGGCTGTGCGGAGATGCCTATTATCCCTCTGGGATCCGGCAGTGGCTCGGATTTCCTCTAAGCTTGTGTACAATCACTTCATTTAGAAGCTATCTGCTTCTATTGAACTGAAGGTACCCACAAGTGCATTTGATACTGGCTGTTCCTGAAAGTAATTGGATGAGGTCAAATACCTGCCCTTGTTATCACTGTTAAGCTGCCCAAGTCCAGTTAATTGCGGCCTCACCAAATGGTTCCCTGGAAGGTTGCTTTTGCCCAGGCTTGGCATGCCTCGCAGGAGTGTGGAGCTTGTAGACTGGCCTCAGCTCTCCGCCTCCTCCAGAGCGTTTTCTGGTCTGTTAATTAGAGACCCTGAACTGTGCAAATGCCTGTCTGTTAACTCCTCAGGGCGAGTCTGCAAAGCTGGGGAGCAGTGATGCAATGGAAAGAGCGCAGAGTTTCAAAACTGGAAAGACCCAGGCTTAAATCAGGCACCATCACTCAATTCCCTGAATGCCCATTGAGTCCAGTTTAAGCCAGCTCCTCTAACGCACGGCTGTAATTTTCAAGCCAAGTGCAAGACGGCTTCAAGGTCTGCAAATGTCTCTTTCTAAAATGTTTTATACTCTCAATAAGAGTATAATTGAAAAGTACAAGCTGTCATGTATTAAGTACCGAAAATTGTTTTCCCCCAAGTTGCCTGGTTCAGATTCATTATGTCCCTTGCAAATGCTAAGTTATAAGCTAAACTTTTATCCACAGAGTCCTATTTCGGTCTGTACTTAATGATAAAATGTAACATGTTTCACGTGCCAATCAGTCAATCCATGCCCTGCTGTTAAACTTCACCCTGGAGAAACTCCTTCCCAGGGTGAGTCTTCCTCTTCCAGGTTGTTCTTTCTCTTCCAGGGACCCTAAGTGTTGCCAGAAGCACAGAAAATGCCATTGTTTTAAGGTGCTTCACTTTCAGATCCATGACACCTTTTCTTTGGGGGTTTATAAAGAACTAAGGTATTATCGAAGAGTGAAATGACACACGTGTGGGGACAGAAGATCTGCCCATCTGCAATGTGGAAGTCCTTCCCCATAACTGGAAAGATTGTGCAGGGAGCAGGCTGATGGACTGGCGGGGAGCTGAGGCAAAGGCTTTACCTTCCAGATAGATGAACTAGGATTTCATCCAGGAAGAAATCAGTAAGCCCGTGGAAGTTTTGTTGTTGTTTTTTTGTTTTGTTTTGTTTTGTTTTTAAAGCTGTGAGCTATTTGGAAACTTCTGCATGTAGCTTTAGTGTCTGCCAGGTGTAACAGTACTCTTGTTTTTTCAGATCATGATTACATTATACCAACTTCATTTCAGGATCCAATGGTTCAAATAGAGCTGCTTAGGTTCTGAGTGCTCTTTGCCTTTTTCTAGTGTGACTCTGGAGGCCTCACCATACTTGAACTGAGTTTCATAGATATGGTTCCTTTCCAGCATATTTTAGCTCACTGTAAGGGGGAACCTTATTTGTGTGAGTATTTGGTTCAGAAACACATTTCTGACTCCTTTCTACTCGGTAAGGTTGTGGTTTGGAGGGGGATTATTTTGTTTGTTTGTTTTTTTCTTAATAGAAACCTGTCATTAGAAACACTATTTTCAAAAACTCAGACCAGTTTAGAGCCTCGGGATGTGTCCCAATATCACTCTGGAGTTTGTGTACCAGATATCACATTAACAGTAATTTGTAAATTCTTATTTTTTAAAGAACTCATCATTGAGGCTGTATGCTTGGGGTGCTTACACACTTAAAAAAAAGTCTGTCATTTTTTTTCTCTCAAAAAAAGAAAACCACTAATAAAATAAATTAAAATACAGCCATGGAGAAATCTGAGGTTAGCATGATTTTTCACTGTCCTTTGAGTCTGGCTTTTATGCTTAGGACGTCTGAATAACTGATTTCAGAGCTTAATCGTGGAGGCATGTGCATGTGATAAACAGCACATATTACAGTTACAGCATACAGTTTGGTTTTCTAAATACATACAAATCTTCATGAAATGCGATTATGAAGTAATCACCATGGAGACAATAAAAACATCCACCACCTTGTGGGACACACCTTGTGGGACATCCACAATCCTTGTGGGATTGTTTGCGGCTGGGTTCTGCTCCCGTGTCCAATCTCTCTTCCCAGAACACAGGTCTGCTTCTCGTCACTTCATGCTAGCTTGTATTTTCTGGAGTTGTATATAAATGGAATCGAATCCTACATATGCTTTCTGTTGGACAAGAAGGGAGCCTGGCTTCTTTCACGTCACATAATTATTTTGAAATGTATCCACACTATGCATCTAAGTACATCCTTTCTTTGCATTGCCAACCAGTGTTCCATTGTATGACTATTTTGTTTGTTTGTTTTTTTCTTAATAGAAACCTGTCTATATATATATATATATATATATAGAACTAAATTCTGTTATATATATACCTGCTAACAACATTTGCATTATTTATAGGTTTTGGCTATTACAAATTAGATGCAGTGAATATTTGTGCATGTGCACTGACAAGTTGAAATGTATCAAGATAAGAACTTTCACCCTTTGCAAAAATTGTTTAGAGAATGAAATATGAAACACACTGGAAAAAAGCCATTTAGAAATCATATATCTGAATAAGACCTATATCAAGAATATCTAAAGAACTCTGAAAACTCAGTAATAGAGAAGAAATACAGATTGAAAAAGAAATGTGCAAAATACTTGATCAGATATTCTCCTTAAGCTTGGATATTCCTTCTCAGTTTCATCAGGGCCAAGTCAGGCAGCACTGTCTGAACCCACATTTTTTTCCTATAATGGAGACTGAGGCATTTGAGAGCTCAGCCCAATGTCCCAAGATTTATAAGCTTTTTTTTTTCTGGTTTGGTTCTCAAAAACAGTTTCACGCACTGTATAAACTTCAAAAATCATCATTTCTAATTATTTGGGTGCTTCTTCCTAGTTTCAAACATCTTTCTTGTGCTGACTCGTACTCTGATAAGATGAATGGGGAGATCCTACCAACTGTCAGAGCTGTCTGTCTGTCTGTTTCTATGTATGTGCAACTCTACCTTCTAGGTTCATTTATCTTAGACACTTGGGCCTCCAAGAAATCCATCACTACCAACTCAACTCCAGGGAAGCAGTGGAGTCTGTTTGGAGTTCCCCATCTGTATTGCATGCCAGAAACACTCCCCAGGCAGCTGCAGGGCTCATGGTGTTCTTATTATCTCTGACAGATCCTGGTAGACTGTTGCTTTGTGTTTACTGTCATGATCTTTGTTTTAGGAATCAGTCATGCTTTTTCATTGTCCACGTGGATTTTGTGGACATAGAGAGTTGTCATTGAATTCCATACATGCAGAAAGTTCATGGACTATGTTTTAGTGTTGTGATTTTTTTAGTTTTCAAACACTTACTGGAAGTTACTTATTCCTCAAAACACCTCTCCAAAATGGACACTGCTTTGGCCTTCAGAGCGGTGGCACAGATGACCCTTAAGGAAGTGTGAACTAAATGGGAAGGCAGTCTAAACTCTGGCAGTTCAAGTTTCACCCTGCTAGGCTTAAGTCATATAAAACATATCCAGTCTTTGAAAATGTGATGCCTTGATCAAAACCTTAATGTCCTCTTTCCTGTTCCCAAGTTTTATTCTGTCTTGGATAGAGTATATCTTTTTCAAATGTATTTCTCCCATAAAGAAAAAAATACACACACACACACACACACACACACACACACACACTATTTGAGTATTTGTTTAGATATATCTACCATTTGTACACTGCCTCATCTTGCAACAAATGGGCTTCAGGGGTGGAGAGACTCAATGCCACGTTTTCTTATATAGCAACAATGTTCCCCGCTTTGCTGTTGGGGTATTTCATCAGAAAAACAAACACATCATTCACTCTGCATTTAAAATGACCCAGAAATTTGGGATAGCATGTAGATAATGAGGAATGTATGAACTGTTCATTATATTATCCTTCTTGTATGCTACAACGTGCTACATGCTGCGAAACCACCCATGTCTAAGTGAGATGAGCTCCTTTAGTCAAAGCTGAAGTTCTAAAAATAAGAGAGCCTTGTGTCAGACTGTGACAGGCAGCAGCACGCTATGCGATGAAACAGTGTCACTTAGTAAATGTTTTAATTTTTCTCTCATGCACTAAAACCCTTTTATGTCAAATCGTACGTAACAGTTAATTTTAGTCTGAAATTCTGCTTAATACAGTATCTGATGTGTCTAATATTGCTGCTTTGGGTCCAAGTTCAGTTTTTAAGCTCTACACTAGTACACTCGACTGTTTTTACTATTCTTTTTCTTCCAGCTTTCATTGAAACTTCATTGCTTTTATCCATACAACCCTTCTTCTGTCCTGAGCCTGCTCCATCACACCCTCTTTCGCTGTTTTTCTTAGGTCACACGAGTCAGTCTTTCTATATTCAGGACTAAGCTTAGACCAGCCCAACCCTGCCCAGTTACTGTCCTTCCTGCCTCACTGCTTACAACTCTTTCTTCATTCAGTCAACTAATAGAGCCAAACCACAACTTGTAGCCTAGCTCAGCTTGAATCCAGATAGGTACTGCTTCCTCCCCCACTGTCCATTCTCCTTTCCAATCCTGGGATCAAAGTCAAGCTGAACTCAAGCACACATTTGGGCCCAGTATGGACCAGGTAAAGCAATGCCTCCATCCCAACTTCCTGTGACCCTTCCCTGACCACTAGATCAACAACACAGGGGATACTGAAAGAAAAACGTGAAACAGAAGAAGATAAACACATCGAAAAAGCCTTAGAGAGAAAATAATACCAAGGAAGTTAATCCTCCGACGCTTATTAAAAACACCACAAAATCATCAAAATGACAAGGATTAAAACCTTATACAACATTTACTTTTAATATTCCTGACCTCAGCTCCCCAATGAAAAGGCATAGGCTTAACAGATTGGATCAGAATATAGGGTTCTTTTTTTTTCCCTGCATCCAAGAAACATACTTTATCATCAAGACTAGACACTACTTTTGAATACATTATTCTAAGCAAATGGAACTAAAAAACAATCTGGTATAGCTCTTCTACTGTTTGACAAAATAGACTTCAAAGCAAAACTAGAATAGATAAAGAAGGCCACTTTGTATTCACTAAGGGAACAATCCATCAAGAGGGTATCATAATTCTAAACATATTGTGCAACAAACACAGATGTATCCAGTTTTGTAAAACAAGCAATACTAGACATCAAGGCACAAATTAACTGTAGCATGATAATTATGGGGCTGTTCAATACCCTACTATGTTCGTTATTTTTTTTTATTCAAATTGATTCAATCTAGAGTCATTGCAGAAGGGGGAATGACAAATTGAGAGAAAATTAGCCTGTAGGCAAGTGTGGGGCATTTTGTTGATCAACACTTGACGTGAGAACATACAGTCTACTGTGGGTGGTGCTATCCTCAAGTAAGTGGTCTTTGATGATATAGATAAGCAGTCTGGTCAAGCCATGAGCAGTAAGCCAGTAAGCAGCATATCTCCATAGTATCTGCTTCAGCTCTTGCCTCCATATTCCTGCCTTGAATTCCTTTCTTGGCTTCACTGATGATGGACTACAGGGAAGGTGAAACATCCCACCTCCAAGTTGCTTCTGGTCATGGTGCATTATCACAACAATAGAAACAAATCAAGACACTCACTGTCACCACTAGACAGGCCATCAAGGCAAAGATTAAACAAAGAAACAATGGAGTTAGCTGATATCATAAACCAAATAGTTATCTACAGAACGTTCCATTTAAACACTAATAAACATTTATTATTCTCAGCCTCATGTTAACATTCTCCAAAATAGACCACTTTGGTGCTCAAACCACCTTCCGTGAGTAAATTGATTCTTCCATTCCCCAACTCTTACCACAAAGAACTGTCACTTGCAAAGCCATAGCCTCGCTCCAACTGTGGCTTACAAACTCTCTTCATGAATGAGCCATCTTTCCCAGGTAAGAACCCTCTTCTATTTCCATGCATTTTTTTTAATTTGCTTTCATCAGCATACCCACAAACCTAGGTACAGACACATGGCCAGGAAACCCTCTTTTTTTGTGAGCCACCTTTTTCATGCAAGTCCTTTCTTCCCTTTGTCCTTTCTATCAATCCTCCTGCATCTGAAAACCCAGAAGCTTATTTAAAGATCTGTAGTCATGAACACTCTTTATTCATAAGTCTACTTTGTCTAGCCTTGCTCTATACCTATGATTTAGGAGCCACCATTTTCTGGTCCATTTAAACAGCTCATTCATCACTATTACCTGGCCTAAGTCAAGTTGTGCATCTCTCTGCACTAGCCTAATATAAGAAAGGCCAGATTATTATATCAGACACACAACTAGAGGCCACATGTTCAGTCCAATCACAGAAACAAAACAACAACAAAACCAGTGGCCCAAACAGCATATTTCCCATCAAACCCTCTAGTCTTCTAGAAGTGTTCTTTAATGGAAATGATTGAGGTGAACTCTAGAACAAAAATTTTAAAGCAAAATCATAAACTTTATCAAGGAATCCAAGAAATTTAAAGAAGGCACACTTTAAACAATAAACACTTTAGTGATGTCCAAGAAAACACAACTATTTGCACCTGAATAAAATGACAAAGGCAATTTAGGTTTTGGCATATGAATTCAATAAAAATACAGAGACATTGAATAATGAAGATGGAATTAAAAAGCTCAGTATCTCAATTAGAAAATTCAGGAAAAAGCCTTACAAGTAAAATGAATCAAGCAGTAGATAGAACAACAGTATTCAAGGAGAAGTTAGAGAATCTAGACAAAGAGGCAAAGAAAATAAAACAGTATAAAATAGGATTAGGCAGGAGCTGTGAAATATCATAAAAAGACCGAATTTAATTACAGGTATAACAGAGAGAAAAATCCCAGCAAGATGGCAAAGACAAGCCCTTTATCAATATCATAAACAAAAACTTACTAAACTAAGGTAGGCTATAACCATAGAGATACAAGGAACACAGAAATACAAATAGTCAAGACAAGTAAAGAAATCCCTCCTATCAGCACACTTAATATACAGAAAAATAAAAAAATATTGAAAGCTGCAAGAGTTAAAAAACATAAGTCACATGTAAAGAAAAACCTATCAGAATAACCTCTGATTTATCAACGGAAACTCTAGAGTAGTCTGGAGCAAAGCACTCCAAGTTCTAAAAGACCATTGGCTGCCAAACTACACTACTCTACCCAGCAAAACTATCTGCAGTAGTTAAAGAACGAAAAACTGTCCAAAACAGCCTAAAAAAAAAAATCATCGCAAAGATTCAAAAAGCAGTAGATAATACTTTAACCGAAGAAAGGAGTAAGCACTGCTGTGAAGAGTCTCTTGCTAGAAAGCAAATGAATGCACAATTTAATGACAAACAAACCACAACTAAGTACGTAAAACAGGAAGAGGTACTCAGTCCTCATGTGAATAGATGAGCTAGGGTGTCTGGGTGTCGGGGGGCTCCCCTATTCTGAGGAACAGGGAATAGGGGCTGGGGAAAAGGGTGGGTCTGGGAAGAGAAGAGGGATGGGCCTAGGACCAGGATATAAATTGAATTAATAAAAAAAAATAAAAAACACAAAACTTCAAATAAACATGAAAATGACTGCAATCTACACATTCTTTTCAATGAAAACTCTAAATATTAATGGCCTCAACTCTCCAATCAAATAACACAGTCTAGTTAAATAAATTAACAAAATTCATCTATCTCTTGTTTAAAAAAAAAAATCATCTCAGCTTTAAAGATAAGAACCACCTTAAATCATCCTGAGTGAAATATCCCAGAAGGAGAAAGACAAACACGGTATATACTCACTTATATAGACCTATAAGATATGATAAACATAATGAAATCTATACACCTAAAAAAGATAATCGAGAGCGGACATGGGGTAAGATTATCAATCCTTGTTTTGAAAGACAGATGGGATGCGCATTGAACATTGACAGGAGTCTACTGAGTGCATTTGAAAGACTCTAACTAGCAGTGTTTTCAAAGCAAAGACTCATGACCAAACCTTTGGCAGAGTACAGGGAATCATAAGAAAGAAGGGGAGTTAGTCTGATGAGGAAAGGATAGGAGCTCCACAAGGACCAAATATATCTGGGCACAGGGTCTTTTCTGAGACTGACATGCAACCAAGGACCATGTATGAATGTAACCTAGAACCTCTGCTCAGATGTAGCCTGTGGTAGCTCAGTAACCAATTGGTTTCCCATAGTGAGGGGAACAAGGACTATTTCTAACAGGAACTCAATGACTGGCTCTTTGGCCTCCCCACCCCCCAAGGGAGGAGCAGTCCTGTTAGGCCACAGAGGAGAGCTTTGCAGCCAGTCCTGAAGATACCTGATAAAACAGGATCAGATGAATGGGGAGGAGGTCCCCCCTATCAGTGGACTTGGCAAGGGGCACGGTGGAGATGAGGGAGGGAGGGAGGGACTGGGAGGGAATGAGGGATCAGGACACGGCTGGGATACAGAGTTAATAAAATGTAACTGATAAGAAAATAATAAAATTAAAAAAAAAAAAAAGAACCACCTTAAAGTGAAAGGTAGAAAAAAGTATTCAAGAAAATGGGGTCAAATAGCAAGCAGGTATTGCTATCCTTGAAAAAATAGGCTTCAAAGTAAAATGAACCAGAAGAGACAAGAATGGGCCCTTCATTCTAATCAAGAAATCAATTAATCAAGAAAATATCACAATACTAAGCATATATTCACAAAATTGTAAAGCACCATTTTTTTTAATTGTGGAATTGGAATTAAAGAAAAAAAAAAAAGCCCAGTACTAATAGGTGATTTTAACACCTACTTCCACCAATAGCTGGGTCAAAAGGACAAAAAATAAAGAGAGAAGCCTCAGAATTTTCATCCATTCAGGCAAAATTGGAAAGTGCTACAGATTATTATGCCTGTGATGGCTCCTTCAAGTCTTTACTGGAGTCTCTTTTAGATACCTGTACTCCATTGCCTGAAAATGGCCCTGAAGCATGGGGTGATCCATTTGATAATCTAATCTTAAATTCTCTTCACTTCCTGATGAGGATTTAGGAGACCCTGTGAAAATGCTAAGTTCACAACCCAGGCAAGGTAGGGGTACTGCGGGAAAGGGGAAATCATTACTAATTCCTCCCTGGCCTCATGAGTTGCTTTCAGTATTTCAAGTATAATTTTAGCAGAAGCAAAATGCTTATGATGGATTGGCTGTGGATAGGATGAAAGATTTTTCAAAAGTTTGTGCTTGTTACAGACCCTCTGTTCCATATCGTTATAAATGCCTTTTTGGCTGGAGCAATACTGCACAATGGTTGTCACGTGATTTTTATTTAATTGCTAAAATGGTTCATAGTCCTTTCCCAGTTTCTTCAGTGGCAAATGTGGCTTACAAATGAAGCCCATGAAAAATGTTTGGCAACTAGGACTGAGGAGCAATCCTGGAAATGTCACATGTAAACTGCAGACGGTGGCTGATAGGTGAGTACTCATAGATTATCACTTACATAATATCCCTCCTGAAGCCTTTCCACGTGGTAGGAAGGTAGCCATGGCTGCTTGGATTAAATTGGCACAGTATCTGACTTTAAGTCTACTTATATCAAAATTATGAAAGGTCTCTCTCAGCCCTGTGCTGATTGCACAGGGATACTCGGAGATGCTACTGAGAAACAACTAAAAAGAAAACAAATTCAAGAATTGTTATTAAAACAGTGGGTTTTGATAATGATAATTGTCAATGATAATTCCCATGGAATATTTAGACCTCATAGAGACACAGGAAATGGTATGCACTTTCTGAAGTAATGTAGAAATGTGGGGACCTACAAACAGAGCAAAATTAGCTGCTTTAGAAACCTATGCTGTTTAAAGACAGATGTGGGCAAAACCTGGCCATTAGAGAAACACTATGGGGCTGGAGAGAGGGTACCAGTTGCTCTTCCAGAGGTCCTGAGTTCAATTCCTAGCAACCACATGGTGGCTCACAACCATCTATAGTGAGATCTGGTGCCCCTGCTGGCATGCAAGCCGAACACTATATACATAATAAATAAAATAAATATTAAAAAAAGAAACACTATAAATTTCCCTTTAAAAAAAAAAAAAGAATACTCATCCCGTTTGCCTTTCTGAATGAGGATCGATTATCTTACCCAGGGTCCTCCTTCTTGCTTAGCTTCTTTATTTTAGTATCTTTATCCTATATTATATGTCTAATATCCACTTATAAGTTAGTATATACCATGTATGTCTTTCTGCTTCTGGGATACCTCACTCAGGATGATCTTTTCTAGTTCCCACCATTTGACTGCAGATTTTATGCTTTCCTTGCTTTTAATTGCTGAGTAGTATTCCATCGTGTAAATGTACCACAATTTCTGTATCTAGAAACTGTTTCCTCAGTTGAGGGACTTCTGGGTTGTTTCCGGATTCTGGCTATTACAAACAAAGCTGCTATGAACATGGTTGAGCAAATGTCCTTGATTTATCCTTGAGCATATTTTGGATATATGCCTAGGAGTGGTACAGCTGGATCTTCAGGAAGTACTATTTCTAATTGTCTGAGAAAGTGCCAGATTGATTTCCAAAGTGGTTGTACCAGTTTACATTCCCACCAGCAGTGGAGGAGGGTTCCCCTTTCTCCATATCCTCTCCAGCATGTGTCATCACTTGGATTTTTGATCTTAGCCATTCTGATGTAAGTGTAAGGAGAAATATGCCATTCAATATTCCTTGGAAGAGAGAGAAAACACGGAACAGGACAGGAGCCTAACACAGAGAGTCTCTGAAAGACTCCATTCAGGGTATCAAAGCAGATGCTGAGATTCATAGCCAAATTTGGGCAGAGTGCAAGGGATCTTTTGAAAGAAGGAGAGATAGAGAGACCTGGAAGGGACTGGAGCTCTACAAGGAGAGCAACAGAACCAAAAAATTTGGGCCCAGGGGACTTTTCTGAGCCTGATACTCCAACCAAGGATCATGAATGGAGATAACCTGGAATCCCTGCACAGATGTAGCCCATGGCAGCTCAGTCTTCATGTGGGTTTCCTAGTAAGGGGAAACAGGGACTGTCTCCTACATGAACCCAGTGGCTGGTTCTTTGATCACCTCCCACTGTTGGGGGAGCAGGCTTAGCAGGCCACTAAGGAAGATAATGCAGCCAGTCCTGATGACACCTGATAGGCTAGGGTCAGAGGGAAGGAGAGGAGGACCTCCCTTCTAAGTGGACTTGGAGGGGGGCATGGGAGGAGATGAGGGAGGGAGGGTGATATTGGGAGGGGTATTGGGAGCTGTAGTTAATAAAAAATAAATAATTTTTTTAAAAAAAAATGACTACTCAGAATAAAGGAACTCCTGGCTTATGCTCTAAATGAAAGAGAGGAAAATACTGAGCTCAGCAATGCTGATCTTCATTTGATATGGATGTCAATACATTGGATAGCAACGATGTCATTACTAGTCAACAGCAGGGAAATGGATTAAGCCCCTCTCCCCCTTAGGCCCTGCAAAATTAGAGGGCTAAAACAATAATATTTGTGTGGGCCTTAGGCTGTAATAAATCTATTCTTTGGGTATAAGCTGCTACTGAAGGAAATGTTCCTATTGATACTTCTTGCCCTAAAGATATGGCCAATTCACCCCTTCAGTGCCCTTTTAAGTTACACAAAGAATATTGGGGACCCATAACACCTGGAACAGGTACCTTTATAGGGTCATAGTAGTTTATCTATGGAGGGAATCATAGTTCATACAGGAGTCACGATGAAGATTATACTAATGCAAAGATCTGTATTACCACATCTAATGCTGCCGATTCTTCACAAACAGAATGGCTAATTAAAACAATGGAATATCAAAGATGAGCAGGACTAGGCAAGAGTTTCAAGGGATTCTGGAACCTATTTTCCCACAAAAAGGACAAATCAATAGCATGGATTGAATGTTTTTCATAGGAGTCATTGAAAAAAATATCACCTCTAAAAATTACATGGGAATCAATGAGCCTTTCTGAACACCTCCACAGCCCCTTTCTAAAGAAAAGTTACAGGCTCTTCATTGTTTAGTTAGAGGTCAGAGGTCAGTTGGAGAATAGGCACATAAAACCCTCGTTTTCTCAGTGTGTAATTCTTCTGGTTTTGTAATTAGAAAGAAATCCTTCGGTAAACAGAGACTGTTGTTTGACTTATATTCTGTGTGTCAACGCCACCATGTTTACAAACCAGTTTACCTCTTCCTGCAGCTCTTACTGAGGATTAGCCTTTTAGTAATTTGAATTGATATTGCTTTTATACTATACTTATTCATCCATATAGTAAGGTGCATTTTGCCTTTTCTGTGCCCTCACTCAATCATAAAGAACTTCAGCTCTGATATCAATGGACTGTATTACCTCAAGGCATAACAAACTCTCTTCTATGTGCCAATACTGTGCAGGAAGTCTTTCAGACCTGTGAGGCAGACTTTCTCTCAGACTCATATTATTCATTATATGGGGGACACACTCTTAGCCACCTCTAAAGAGGATAGTGACATGATGCAGGATATAGCACATAAAAATGGGCTTTTTGTTGCTCCTGGAAAGGTACAAAGATCAGACACTGTAAAATGTTTGGGATAGTTAGTTATTAGAACAACTGTTAAAACACACGTTCACAGAGAGCGGGGGCGGGGGGGCAGAGAGAAATGTCTATTGGATATGACAATTTAAAAACATTTAACAAATTTCAAAAACTATTAGGAAATATTAATTGGCTGAGTCATACTTTAAGGATACCTAATTATGAACTAGCCAATATATTTAAAACTCTAAAAGGAAAGACAGCATTGGATAATCCTTGCATATTACCTCAAGAGGCAAGAAGAAATAACACAGCTATTCGAATCTAGACTAAAAGAAGCAGTTGTGTATCATGTGACTCCTTCATTACCTCTAAACTTACTTATTTTCCCCAATAAATTGTCTCCTACAGGTATTACAGCACAAGAGGATAAACCTTTGGAATGGATTTATTTATACTACAAGGTCAATAAAATGCTAATTGTTGACCTTATTCTCCTTGCTCAATTAGTTTATCAGGGAGAACTGAGTGTCAACAATTACAAGGATTTGACCTTTGTTGTATTATATTACCCTTAACTAACAATCATTTTTATGTGTGTTGCAAAACTCTATTCAGTTTCGCTTGAAGATTACTATGGAAGAATAGGAAATCATATTCACCTAGTGAGTTATGGTATTTTCTTATATGAACTGAATTTATGATCACAAAAATTGTCTAACCTTTTCCCATTCCACACGTAGGTACTTATTTTATTGATAGCTTATCTACTGCTAAAGGAGGGACTGATGGTCCAGATAGTCATCAACCTATTAATACTTCCTCTTCCTCAAACCAACAGATGAAAATATGTGTTTTGATCCATTTATTTTAGTTAATTCATAAACCCTTAAATACCATTGCAAATATTACTTATGTTGTAGGATTATTTCCAGCAATAGATTAATACTCGTGCACAGTCTAACCTCCATGTTTTATTGCAGAAGGAAATAAATAAGCGGACACATTAATTTTACTCTTCCAGAAGAAAATTGAAAGGTTATGCATCTGTCATTGCAGATGGACTCACTGAAAATTTATGGATTCCTGTTCAGCTCTTCTGGTCTGGGCCATCAAGAATGATAGCCTAGGTTGAGGAGACAGTGAAAGTTGCCAAAAAGATTACAAACTTCCAGCTAAAGGGCAAAAGCAGATGTCAACTGTATCATCAAAAGTCAAGTTCTCCTACCTGGGGCCAAGTTAAATCCCAGTGCACCAAGGGAGAAGTTATTTGATGAAACGCACAGATCCCTATATTATCTAAGAATCATTTTGTGGAAATGCTAGCTGCTTTGACCTCTGCGTCTATGGTGACTGCCTTTGAACATGTCTATTGGCCTTATGTTCCTCAGCCTTTGCTTCAACTTGTAGATTGGGTAGATCAAGCTCTGGTTATTCTTACTAATGACTCTGTGTTTATGACTGGACAGTGGGACTGTAATAGACTCATTCATTCATCTGTAAAAAAAAGGACTGTAATTAATTTTCCTTGGGATTTGAACCACTTCTCATTTGCACAAGATATAACATTTGTATTCCTATTAAAGGGCAAATATGAACTTATGTTCTACAAGAGACTAGAACCACTAAACACAGGGGTCCCTTTTCAAGCTATTGGCTAGATGTCTTATGATAATTTAATAACATAACCAAAGTACTGAATATAGTTTGGCTCCCTGTTCTTGGTGGCAAAGTATTACATACAATGTGTTCACCGTTTTGTTTACAATTTTTTTTTTTTTTTTTTTTTTTTGCTTATGGGATGCTCACATATCAAATGAAAATTAGATTTATCCACACATATCAAATCGAAATCACTCTGGATATCCTATGTGTAAAAAGCAAAAAATGGGAGAGATGTCAAAACACAGTCCAAACAGAGTCCTGTAAGGAGATTTTTGAGTGCTTGTGAAAACAGTACAAGAGAACAAGACAAGAGTCATGCGACCTCAGTCTCTTCAAAACACGTAAATATTCTTGGGAAGTATTTTTATTACTCTTCCCAGGTATAGTGAGTAGGAGTGAGTTTACTTCAGATTATTCATTACATTGTTATTTATTTATACATTATTATTTATATTTGTTATATACTTACTGTTTGTTATTTGTTTGCCTCTATAAAAAAAGTTTTTTTCCACATGTGGCTTGTCTGACCCATTCAGATTGTCTGCAACCTGTGACTTGCTCGTCATGTGTGGCTTGCCCTTGTGATTGTGTACTTTTATTCATGTGACTCTTTTTTAACTCTCAGAGTATAAATTGTCTGATGCTCTGAATAAAGTTGGCTGTTGCATGAGACTTTAGCCCATCTCATTTATCAGCTCCATTCTCCCAGGTCCCATCTCCTCTAGAATATGAAAACACAAATCCAAAACCAGTAGATAGTAAGAAGTGATTTTTAAAAAGCAGAAAATGGGAATACAGAAAACAATCCAAAAAAAAATCAGTGGATCTAAGAGCTGATTCTTTGATATTATAAAGAAGTTTGACAAATTCTTTGACAAACTAACCAAAAATTTTTTAAAAATTGACCCAAATTAGCAGAATAAGAAATGATCAGGAAAACTTTACAATTCAATTAAAATCTGGGGGGGGGGGATTTTTCACTGTTCATACCTTTTTCAATATAACGCTGGAAGCATTAGCTGTAGCAATAAAGCAAGAAAAAGAAATGTAATATATACAAATAAGGAAATAAAAAGAATATTCATATTTGTGGATAATAAATATTATACCTAAGAAATTCCAAAAATATCACCAAAAATCTTTCAGAAACAATACTTCAGCAAAGTGTCAGGATACAAAATCAACTTACAATAATAAGTGGTCTTTCTATACACCAGCAACTAACACACTGAGAAATGTTATTAACATATTCCCAATTACAATAGTCTCAAAAGAAAAATACCTAGCAATAAACCTAACCAAAGAGGTAGGAGACCTCTACAAAGAAAACGTCAAATCTCTAAAGAAAAAGATTGAGAAAAAACTAGAAAATGGAAAGACATCCCATGTTCATGGGCTGGTAGAACTAATATTGGAAAAATGGCAATTGTTCCAAAAGCAATTTTCAGGTTGATTATAATCCCAATTAAAATACTTACTGTGTTCTTCACAGAAATAGAAATAAATCCTAAAATTTATACGGAACTAGGAAAACACACCAATAGTTAAAGCAGTCTTGCACAAAAGAAATAGACTGCTATTCAAGACTTCAAGATATGTTATAAAGCTCTAGTAAAAACAGGAACAGAAACAAACAAGCAAACAAAATATTAGTGGCACAAAACAAGCATGTAGACTAATGGGACAAAATAGAAGAGTTAAACATGAGTACACATAACTATAGCCATCCAATATTTGACAAAAATGCCCAAAACATGCACTGGAATAAAGAGTCTTCAACAAATCGTGCTGGAAAACCTTGATGTTCTCATGCAGAAGTAAAATTAGATTCATTTCTACCACCCTGCACACAAACTAGATCAAGTTGATCAAATACTTCAGTTTGAAACCTGAAACGCACCCTGCCTACTGCATTCCCAATCCTCAGGCAGCCCCTATCCACAGAGGCCTGCTGGGGCCACCTGGAACAGACAGGTGAGACCTCTAGAGGCCAGCCTCCTGCATGCATGGGGCCACTGTGCAAGCACACAACAGTGAGCTATTCCTTGTCCCCTGTGCACTCCACCTACCAGACCTCACCCCTACATGCATTCCCAGAGGCCAGTGGCTCCCAGGGACTGCCAAGTGAGACCCCTCTGTCCATATTTCCCACATTTCCCTGTCCTCCCAACAAACCTAAAAGCATAGAACTCCACCCTGTTCCCAACATATCTCATTCCCAACCTTCAGTGCAGCCTACAACCTTATGGAAACTGAAGAATTCTCTATGCAATGATCACTGGGTCAGGGAAGAAATAAAGAAATTAAAGACGTTCTAGAATTCAATGGAAATGAAAGCACAACCTACCCAAACTTAGGGGACACAATGAAAGCAGTGCTAAAAGGACATTTCATTGCACTAAGCCTTCAAAAAGAAGCAACTTAACAGCCCATCTGAGTGAGCTGTCCCAGAAGCAGAAAGACAAACACGGTATATACTCACTCATATAGACTTATAGGATAAACCTAAAATCTGTACATCTAAAAAAACTAATCAATAGAGAGGACTTTGACTAAAACGCTCAATCCCCATCCCGAAAGGCAAAGAGGATGGACATCAGAAGAAAAAGAAAGCAGGAAACAACCTATGAACCTGCCACAGAGGGCCTCTGAAAGGCTCTGCCCTTCAGACTATCAAAGCAGACGCTGAGACTTATGGCCAACTGTTGGGCAGAGTGCATGGAATCTTATGTAAGAAGTGGGAAATAGTAGGTTATGGAGAGGACAGGAACCCCACAAGGAGAGCAACAGAACCAGAAGATTTGAACACAGGGGTCTTCCCAGAGACCCATACTCCAACCAGGTACCAGGCATGGAGATAACCTAGAACCCCTGTGCAGATGTAATCCATGGCAGTTTAGTGTCTAAGTGGGTTACATAGTAATGGGAAGAGGGACTGCCTCCGACACAATCTAATAGGCCTGCTCTTTGATCACCTCCCCCTGAGGGGAAAGCAGTCTTACCAAGCCACAGAAGATGACAAAGCAGCCACTCCAGATGTGATCTGATAGATCAGATCTATCTATCAGAAGGAAGACTATGATCAGAAGGAAGGAGAGGAGGACCTCCCCTATCAGTGGACTTGGGGAGGGGCATGCATGAAGAAGGGGGGGTGGGATCGGGAGGGGAGGACGGAGGGGCTTATGGGGGGATACAAAGTGAATAAAGTGTAAAAAACAAACAAACAAACAAACAAACAAAACAGTGCATCTGAATGCTCTAGAACAAAAAGAAGCAAACACACCAAAGAGGAGTAGATGGCAGGCCTTAAATCAATAACTTAGAAACAAAAAGAACAATACAAAGAATCAATGAAGCTAAAAGCTAGTTCTTTGAGAAAATCAACAAGACAGAAAAACCTTTAGCCAAACTAACTAAAAGGCAGAGAAATAATATCCAAATTAACAAAATCAGAAACTAAAAGGGGGACATAACAACAGACACTGAGAAAATGCAGAGTCATTAGGTCTTACATTAAAGGGTATACTTCACAACACTGGAAAATCTAAATTTTCCAATGGACTATTTCCAAAATGGACTGTTTTCTTTTTTTAATAACTTATTTAATTTTATTTTATGTGCATTAGTGTGAAGGTGTCAAATCCCTTGGAATTGCCATTACAGACAGTTATGAGCTACGATGTGGATGCTGGGAATTGAACCCTGGTCCTTTGGAAGAACAGACAGTGCTCCTAACCACTGAGCCATCTCTCCAGCCCCTGACTGTTTTCTTGATAGATTCCCTTTACCAAAGTTAAATCAAGACCAGGTTAACAATCTAAGTAGTCCTATAACCCCTAAGAAAATAAAAACAGTTATTAACATCTTCCATCAAAAAAGAGCCCAGGATCAGAATGCAGAATTCTACCAGACTTTCAAAGAAGAGCTACCAATATTCCTCAAGCAATTCCACAAAGCAGAAACTGAAGGAGTATTGCCAAACTCATTCTATAAAGCTACATTTACCCTTACACCTAAGCCACACAAAGATTCAACTGAAAAATAAAACTTTAGACAAATATCCCTCCTGAACATTAACACAAAAATACTTAATAAAATACTTACAAACTGAATCCAAGAACTCATCAAAACATCATCTAGTATGATCAAGTAGGCTTCATCTTAGTGATGCAAAGGTGGATCAACATAAAAAATTCCATCAATGCAATCTAGCATAAAAACAAACTGAAAAACAAAACAAAACAAAACAAAAACACATGCCTATAACATTAGATGCTGAAAAAAACCTTAGGAAAAAATCCAACACCCTTTCATGTTAAAGGTTTTGGAGAGATCAGGGAGGTAAGGCACACACCTAAACACAGAAAAGGCAATATACAGCAAGGCAATAGCCAACATCAAATTAAATGGAGAGGCACTTAAAACAATTCCACTAAAATCAGGAAAAGGCTGTCTACTTTCTTCATATCAATTCAACATAGTACTTAAAGTCCTAGCTAGTGCAATAAGAGGACTAAAGGAAAACAAAGGAATACAAATTGGAAAAGAAGAAGTCAAAGTATCTCTATTCACAGATGAGATGATATTATACATAAGTGACCCCCCCCCAGTTCTCTACCAGAAAACTCCTACAGCTGATAAACAGCTTCAGCAAAATGAACTGGATATAAACTTAACTAAAAATAATCAATAGCCCTCCTGTATACAAATGACAAACCAGCTGAGAAAGAAATTAGGGAAACAACACAATTCACAATAGCCACAAACAATACAAAGAGTCTTGGTGTAGATCTAACCTAATAAGTGAAAGACCTGTATGACAAGAAAGTGAAGTGTCTGAGAAAAGAAATTGAAAAGGATATCAGAAGATAGAAGGATCTCCCATGCTCATGGATCAGTGGGATTAACATAGTCAAAACGGCCATCTTACCAAAAGCAATCTACAGATTCAATGCAATTTCCATCAAAATTCCAACACAATCCTCAAATTCATATAGAAAAATTAAAAACCCAAAATAGCTAAAATAATCCTGTACAATAAAAGAAAGTATCTCTATCCTAGACTTCAAGTGGCACTACAGAACAATAGTAATAAAAACAGCATGGTATTGACATAAAAACAGGTTGATTGATGGAATCAAATCTAAGACCCAAAAATAAACCCACAATTCTATGGACACCTGATTTTTTTTTTTTTTTTTTACAAAAAAGCCAAAACCATACAACAGAAAAAAAAGAAAGCAACTTGAAGAAGAATGCAAATAGATCCATATTAATCACCCTGCACAAAACTCAAGTCCAAGTGGATCAAAGATCTCAACATAAAACCAGATACGCTAAATCTAGCTGAAGAAAACGTGGGCAATAGCCTTGAACTCATTGGTACAGAAGACAACTTCCTGAATAGTACACCAACAGCTCAGGCTCTAAGATCAACAATTCATAAATGGAACTTCATGAAACTGAAAAGCTTCTGCAAAGTAAAGGACATTGTCAATAGAACAAAATGTCAGCCTACAGATTGGGAAAACATCTCCACCAACCCTACATTTGACAGAGTGATGATATACAAAATATATATAGAGAACTCAAGAAATTAAACACCAACAAACCACATAATCTAATTTAAAAATGGGGTATAGAGCTAAACTGAGAATTCTCAGCAGAGGAATCTCTAAGAACTGAGAAACACTTAAAGAAATGTTCAACATCCTTAGTCATCAGGGAAATGCCAATCAAAATGAATCTGAGATTCCATCTTACACCCATCAGAATGGCTAAGATTAAAAATTCAAGTGACAGCACATGCTGGAGAGGATGTGGAGAAAGGGAAACACTTTCAATTGCTGGTGGGAGTGCAAACTTGTACAGCAAATTTGGAAATTAATCTGGAGCTTTCTTAGAAAATTGTCAATAATTTTGCCTCAAGAGCCAACTATACCACTCCTGGCCATATATCCAAAAGACGCTCCACCCTACCACAAGGACATTTCCTCAACTATGTTCATAGTATTTCTATTCATAATAGCTAGAAACTGGAAACAACCCAGATGTCCCTCAACCGAAGAATGGATAAAGAAAATGTGGTACAGAGGAAGACAATCACCCAGTCCTGATGAGACCTGATAGGCTAGGGTCAGCTAGAAGGGGAGGAGGACCTCCCTTATCAGTGGACTAGGGAAGGGGTATATGGGGAGAAGAAGGAGGGAAGCAGGATTGGGAGGAGAGGAGGAAGGAGACCACAACTGGGATACAAAGTGAATAAATTGTAATAAACAAAATTTAAAAAAGAAAAGATGGTACATTTACACAATGGAATACTATTCAGTTATTAAAAACAAGGACATCTTGAAATTTTCAGGCAAATGGATAGAACCAGAAAAGATCATCCTCAGTGAAGTAACCCAGATGCAAAAGACATACATGGTATGTATTCATAAGCAGATATTAGCTATATAATGCAGGATAACCATACTAAAAATCACAGCCCCAAAGCTAAGTAACAAGGAGGGCCCAAGGGAGGATGCTTGAATCACACTCAGAAGGTAAAATAAAATAGACATTGGAAGATGATGGAGAGGGGGAACTGGGTGGGAGAGGGGGTAGGGAGGGGACAAGAGTGGGAATCAGTTATGGGGAGGGGGAAGGTGAGATAGATGGAAGAAAGAGGAAAACCCACAGGGGTGGGGCTTCTCTGAGGCAAGCTGGAGACCTGCATAGCGGCAAGCTCCTGGGAGGATAAGGGGTGACTCAAGCTGAGACTCTAGCAGTGGGGGACATGGACACTTAAAGTGATCCTATCCTATGGACTATCAGGACTTCCAGTGGAGTGAGGGAGAGACCAATCCACCCACAAAACTTTCGACCCAAAATTTATCCTGCATACAAAATATTCAGGGATAAAGATGGAGTAGAAACTGAGGGAATGGTCACCTAATGACTGCCCCAACTTCATACCCACCCCATGGGAGAGAGCCAACCCCTGACACTACTGATATTCTGCTACACGTGCAAACAGGAGCCTACCATGGTTGTCCTCTGAGATGCTTCATCCAGCAGCAGATCAAAACAGATGCTGGGACTGATAGCCAAACATTAGGTGGAGCTTGGGGGAGTTTTGTAGAAGAGTTGGGCAAAGGATAAAAGGGACCCAGAGGGGACAAGAACGCCAAAAGAAGACCAACAAAGTCAACTAACCTAGGCCCATGCAGGATCACAGAGAATGAGCAACCACCCAAAGAACATACATGGACTGGACCTACACATATGTAGCTGATGGGCAGCTTGGTCTTCATGTGGGACCCCTAGCAATGAGATGGGGCTTTCTCTGACATGGACACATTTGCTTGCTTTTGTATCACTTTCTAGCTGGCCTGCCTTGTATGGCTTCAGTAGAATAGGATATGCTTAGACCTGATGAGACTTGATGTGTTGGGGTGGGTTGGTACAGAGGGAGGTCTCCCCTTTTCTGAGGACAAAGGAGGGGAAAGTAGGAAAGAGAGTGGGAGGGTGGGACCAGAAGAAGAGGAGGGAGGGGGCTGCAATCAGAATGTAAGATGAATTAATAAATTAATGAGAAAAATAGACAATAGTATGCATTTTTTTAAAGAAAAATAAAATTATGATAGTTTTGGGTTAATGAATGGACAAAAAAACCCACATTATATTGATTGAGGTAACTTAGAAAGACAAAAGTTGCATATTTTCTCTCACCTGTGGTTTTTAGCTTTAAATTTTCCAGTATGAGAATACCATGTAAAGGAACCATCAGGAGCCAGGAAAATATAAAGACGAAGGGATTTTGGCATGCAAATAGCAAGATTCATGTGCTATGAAGTGAGAAATGGAAAAATAGGGAGAGGCCTCCAATTTGGAAGGTGATAGAGTGGTCAGTACAGCTGGAGAAGGATGGACAGATATCAATGAAGTTGTTTGATAAATCCTCAAAGAATCATGTTATATTTGCCTGAAATTATACATGATACCTATGTACACACACACACACACACACACACACACACGCATGTACACATGCATGCACCTTAAAGGATGTCAGCTACTTAGACTAACAGTGTTCCCCAACAAGAACCATAGACTAGTAAACCCCCCCCCCCAGTACCAGACATAAAATTTTTCCTTCGGAAAAGTTGAACAAGGTAGTCCTAGTGACTCTCCAAACAGTACAAATTATGCCCTTTTTGGTTCCCTTTTAGAGTAGGCCCCTTTTGCTGAGAATACTACATACTTAGGACACATAACTTTGACTACTTGGGCTGGATCTAATTTGAAAGCCTTTTCCTGCAGTATAGATTCCGTGGTTCCAGAAAGCTGCTGAAGGAGGGGAACAATTGAAAAGTGCTACCCACTGGCAACATCTATAAAACATGACCATAAACAGCATGACAAGAAATGCATTAAGATGCAAAATGTGGTACTCACATGTTGATGGCAACCAACAGCTGTCTTGGACTTAAAGCCTACACTCAAGGAGGGAAATCATGTCTGGTATCGGAAACACAACCAGTTTCTGGGGGCTGGTGAGGGCATGGACTTAGACTATCCGTTACTGTCACTTTGCTAGACCAGAATCATTCCTTACTACATTCTAAACCTTATCCTTATACTCATTGATAGATGTAACAATCACCCCTCAACAAAGAAGCCTTTGTTTACAGAAAATAGAAACCGTCATGGAAAATCAAAACTGGACACAATGCAGAGATTGTGTATTACGAGGAGCCAAGCCCCTATATATCTATCACAGCTTGTTCATCTATGGCTCATGGAACATCGTTGTAGAAGGGCAGATTATAAGACCCAGAATGCCAGGTGGTCTGCTGTGAAACAGTCTCTCCTAGAGATAGTTGCATAAACAATACCGGAACAATGGCAATATCAAGCAACATGTTAATGTAGAAGGGGGAAATTTCACGGAATTCCATCCATAGTCAAAGAGCTAGCAATAACTATTCTGGAAGGAGAATAAGCCTTTGCCAGGGGTAAACCCCCTGACTTTCTGAATAACCAGAAAGGGGGGAGAAAATTAACTTATGTAATTCTATTTCAAATAAAAACTTTAAAATAGTAGACCACATTTAGGACACAAAGCAGGGGTTAACAGATGCAGAAGGAAATCTTATTTTGCATCCTATCACGCTGGAATAAAGCTAGATATCAACAGCAACAAGAACAGCGCAAAGTACAGAAACAAATGGAGATAAAACAACACAGCAAGGCATAATCAAGATTTATAAATCCCTAAGGTTATAAATATCCATTTAAATTAACAAAACCTGACTTAAAAAGATATATCTAAATATTTCATTTTTAAATTAATTTATTAATTACAGTTTATTCACTTTATATCCCAGCTGTAGCTCCCTCCCTCCTCCCTCATTCCCTCCCAACCCCACCCTCCCTCATCTCCTCCCATGCCCCTCTCCAAGTCCACTGATAGGGGAGGTCCTCCTTCTCTTTCCTCTGATCCTAGCCTACCAGGTCTTATCAGGACTGGCTGCATTGTCTTCCTCTGTGGCCTGGTAAGGCTGCTTCTCAGTCAGGGGTTGGTGATCAAAGAGCCAGCCACTGAGTTCATGTCAGTGACAGTCCCTGTTCCCATTACTAGGGAACTTGGAAACTGAACTGCCATGGGCAACATCTGTGCAGAGGTCCTAGGTTATCTCCATGCATGGTCCTTGGTTGGAGTATCAGTCTCAGAAAAGACCCCTGGGCCCAGATTTTTTGGTTCTGTTGTTCTCCTTGTGGAGTTTCTGTCCCCTTCAGATCTGTCTATCTCATTCTTTCATAAGTTTCCCTGTACTCTGTCCAAAGTTTGGCTGTGAGTCTCAGCATCTGCTTTAATACCCTGCTGGGTAGAGTCTTTCAGAGACCCTCTGTTGTAGGCTCCTGCCCTGTTTTGTTTTCTCCCTCTACTTATGTCTGTCCCATTTGCCTTTCTGAATGAGGATTGATCATCCTACCCAGGGTCCTCCTTCTTGCTTAGCTTCTTTAGGTATACAGATTCTAGTATGTTTATCCTATATTATATGTCTAATATCCACTTATAAGTGAATATATACCCTGTGTGTCTTTCTGCTTCTGGGATACCTCACTCAGGATGATCTTTTCTAGTTCCCACCATTTGCCTGCAAATTTCATGATTTCCTTGTTTTTAATTGCTGAGTAGTATTCCATTGTTTAAATGTACCACAATTTCTGTATCTATTCCTCCACTGAGGGATTATCTGGGTTGTTTCCAGATTCTGGCTATTATGAATAAAGTTGAGAATTCTCAGTAGAGGAATACCAAATGGCAGAGAAACACTTAAATACTCAACGTCCTTAGTCATCAGGCAAATGCAAATCAAAACCACCTGAGATTTCACCTTACACCCATCAGAATGGCCAAGATCAAAAACTCAAGTGACAGCACATGCTGAAGAGGATGTGGAGAAGGGGGAACCCTCCTCCATTGCTGGTGGGAATGTAAACTTGTACAACCACCTTGGAAATTAATCTGGCATTTTCTCAGAAAATTAGGAATAGCGCTTCCTCAAGATCCAGCTATACCACTCCTAGGCATATATCCAAAATATGCTCAAGTATATAACAAGGGCATTTGCTCAACCATTTTTGTGGCAGCTCTATTCTTAATAGCCAGAAGCTGGAAACAACCTAGATGTCCCTCAACTGAGAAATGGATACAGAAATTGTGGTACATTTGCACAATGGAATACTACTCAGCTATTAAAAACAAGGAAATCATAAAATTTGCAGACAAATGGTGGGCACTAGAAATCATCTTTTTAAAACTTTTATTAATTACACTTTATTCATTTTGTACCCCCCATAAGCCCCTCCCTCCTCCCCTCTAGGTCCCACCCTCCCCCCCTTTCTGCATGCATGCCCCTCCCCAAGTCCACTGATAGGGGAGGTCCTCCTCTCCTTCTTTCTGATCTTTGTCTATCAGTTCTCATCAGAAGTGGCTGCATTGTCAGGGTTCTAGGTTATCTCCACGGATAGTCCTTGGTTGGAGTATGAGTCT
The DNA here is from genome assembly GCF_907164565.1 of Psammomys obesus. Classification (NCBI taxonomy): domain Eukaryota; kingdom Metazoa; phylum Chordata; class Mammalia; order Rodentia; family Muridae; genus Psammomys; species Psammomys obesus. The sequence goes on from NW_026587556.1 coordinate 4,654,388, forward strand.
CTGGGAAGTTTCCTGTGTTCAAATTTTTTTGTTCTGTTGCTCTCCTTGTGGAGTTCCTGTCCTCTCCAGCTCTTACTATTTCCCATTTCTTACATATAATTCCATTCACTCTGCCCGTCAGTTGGCCATCAGGCTCAGCATCTGCTTTGACAGTCTGCACGGCAGAGGCTTTCAGAGACCCTCTGTGGCAGGTTCCTAGGTTGTTTCCTGTTTTCTTCTTCTGGCTTTCAGAGGCCCTCTGTAGCAGGTTCCTAGGTTGTTTCCTGTTTTCTTTTTCTTCTGATGTCCATCCTCTTTGCCTTTCAGGATGGGGATTGAGCATTTTTAGTTAGGGTCCTCTCTTTTGCTTAGTTTGTTTAGATGTACAGATTTTAGTGGGTTTATTCTATGTTATATGTGTATATGAGTGAGTATATACCGTGTGTGTCTTTTTGCTTCTGGGACAACTCACTCAGGATGATCCTTTCCAGGTCCCACCATTTACCTGCAAATTTCATGATTTCCTTATTTTTTATTGCTGAGTAATACTCCATTGTATAGATGTACCACAGTTTCTGCATCCATTCTTCAGTTGAGGGGAATCTGGGCTGTTTCTAGCTTCTGGCTATTACAAATAAAGCTGCTACAAACATGGTTGAGCAAATGTCCTTTTTGTGTACTTGCGCCTCTTTTGGGTATATGCCTAGGAGTGGTATGGCTGGATCTTGAGGAAGCGCTATTCCTAGTTGTCTGAGAAAGCGCCAGATTGATTCCCAGAGTGGTTGTACAAGTTTACATTCCCACCAGCAGTGGAGAAGGGTTCCCCTTTCTCCACAACCTCTCCAGCATGTGTTGTCTCTTGAGTTTTTGATCTTGGCCATTCTGATGGGTGTAAGGTGAAATCTCAGGGTTGTTTTGATTTGCATTTCCCTAATGGCTAATGAGGTTGAGCATTTGAAAAGATCATCTTGAGTGAGATATCCCAGAAGCAGAAAGACTCACATGGAAATACTCACTCATAAGTGGATATTGGCCATATAATATAGGATAAACATACTAAAACCTATACTCCTAAAGAAGCTAAACCACAAGGAAAACCCTAGGGAAGATGTTCAATCTTCATTCTGAAGTAGAAATGACATCGGAAGCAGGAACAGGATAGGAAACAGAACAGGAGCCAACCACAGAGGGTCCTGAAAGACTCTACTGATTGAGGTATCGAAGCAGAGACTGAGACTCATAGCCAAATTTTGGGCAGAGTGCAGGTAATTTTATGAAAGGGAGGGGAGATAGAAGACCTGGAGGTGACAGGAGCTCCAAACGAAGACCAACAGAGCCAAAAAACTGAGCCCTGGGGGCCCTGCAGTGACTGATACCCCAACCAACGACAATGCATGGAGAGGACCTAAAACTCAGGCTCAGATATAGCCCATAGACTCAGTCTCAAAGTGAGTTCCCTAAAAAGAGGTGCAGGGGCTTTCTCTAGCATGAACTCAGTGACAGTCTCTCTGATCACCTCTCTCTGGGGGGTGCAGCCTTGCCTGGCTACAGAGGAAGACAATGCAACCAATCTTGATGATACCTGATAGGCAAAGGTCAGATAGAAGGGGAGGAAGACCTCATCTATTAGTGGACTAGGGGAAGGGCATAAGGGGAGAAGAGGAAGGGAGGATGTGATTGGGAGGAAATGAGAGAGGAGGACAGCCAGAATACAAAGTGAATAAACTGTAATAAATGATAATAATAAAAACATCATAAATAAATAAATAATTTTTTAAAAAAGAGGTATCCATATAAATAGTCAAGAGGTCAAAGAGAAAATTAAGGAAAAATAAGAAAAATAAAACAGATAATATGATGTCAAAATTGGAGGAGGATACAGTTCAAACAGCTTCCAGAAGGAGGTTTATGACATCAAATGACTGTTGGGGGCAAATACCCAGGAGCCGGTTCTGCATAAAGGATTTTTTTTTTTCCACAGAGAGAAGGTCTGGGGTGGAGACACATGACGGAGAAATTGGCTTGTATATTCAGGCTCTGTCAGATTTCAGGAGACTAGCAGCAAGCTTAGAAAAATGTCATCCATTAAGTCAATACCAGAGTATAAAACAAAGAAAAAAAATTATTTTAAAAATTGGCCAAAGTGTGCATCACTGAAAGCTTGTCCCTATTCACTTTCATTCAGCCTGTAAGAAATGGCAGGGCTTTGAATGCGGGCATATTCCAGTTCACATTCGGGATCTTTGTTTTACTGGTTATATTAGGTATTGGACTTGCGTTCTTGGCACAGAACAGAGTCTCAATAAACGGCAGATGCCACAGCAGGGGCAGGTGGAAAGAGACAAAGATAACAGAAGAAAATCTCACTGTCAATCCAGTCTCCATCTTGCCTACATTTCTGGGAAAACCTAAATAGATGCCATTCCCCCTTGCAGTTTGCAAGGTGTGCTCTGGGCCTACATGAGTTTTAGAAGCTCCCCGGAGCAGAGTTGCCAGCCCACAGTAGAACTACCTGAGTTTTCCCTCCAGCTTCCATCCATCACTGGAACTTGGTGGCAGTTCTAAGAAGGAATGAAAGAATGAAAAGTTGGTGGTAGAAGAAATCCACTGAACTCTGTCGACTGGAACATCTCTTATTTAACCTTCTAAAGCAGCCTGGCTGCACACTGTAATTCAGTTCGTCAGGGAGTCCCAGGAGGGACCTTCGGAGGATGATTTAAACCAGCAGGCTGTTCGCCTCACCCTCCAAGTCTGCAGTGCTTGGCAATCTATGGCTAGAAACTGCTACGCAGCTGCTTCCCTAGAGGGTGCTTGCACATGTACTGGGGACCCTCTCAGAGATGTGTGAAGTGCTTTGGGTGAAGTAGGCACTACCCCAGCAGAAGGCCCTCTGGGAAGGGGGCTCCTGTAGTGATGCACTCTAGCGTCTGTATCTCATGACATTCCAGCCCTATAGAATCTCCGTGCATCTCTGGTATTCCCACGTAACCCTCCATCCTCTGGGAGAAGCGGAACAGCTGGTCACCCTCCTGTGTGTAATTATCCTTCCAGAAGCAAACACTTGCTGCTTATATTTCTAATGCATATTAGTATTCCTGGCACCGCCAGAGTTCTTATAGCAGGATGCCATTGCTTCCCATATTCCAAGAGAGCAAGGCTGATGAGTTGTTTGCCACATGTGTGTGAAGTAAGAAATTTATCATCTTGAGAAATGTCTGTATGAGCACTGTTCACAACCTGATTACATATCTGCTGCCGTCTGGAACGCTAGCTCCCCAGCTTGTAAACTGCCTAACACAAATGCCCTTCTCCCCATCTCTGCCCTATACCACCAAATTTCTCAGACTTCTGTGTTGCAGAAGCCTCTCTCTCTCTCCATGGCTTTCTAAGAGCTATGCAGTCATGGAGTATCACATTTCATTAGCATGCCTGTCTTGAGGTGTTCCTGCCACAGTGGCTTTCAAATCCTTAGGTCACTTGGTTTCCAGTCTGTTCCAGTGGATAGGCTTTTTCTTGAATTACTTTGGCTAGGCAGTAATTCAGTATTTAGCACTCCAAAAGCATCAGTCAAAATTTTGTCAACTGAGCCGTCCTTTAATCATTTTTTCTCTTTTCAAATAGTGGTCCTCGCACATGAGTATATATTTAGATTACTCTTTGAAAATATAGGTGAACAGCCATAAATCTCTGCTCTGATCAACTAAAAATGCTCAGAAACTTAATTTCCTATTAAGAAAATGCTTACAGCAAGATGCTGAATTGACCAACGGCAAATGCTTGAGATTAAACATGCTTCAGCATCCCTTGGTCGGGGACAAAGCTGAAGAAAGTACAGAGGACCAGATGCACTCCCCAGACTTGATTTAGCAGGTCTGGGTGGAGTTCAAGTTTTTCCCTTTATGGTAAATTTCCACCTGACCCTGTGGTTTTGTTGTGTCTTGAGGATGGCTCTTTAAAAAAAAAATAATCTTTATGGTGTTTGGATAGGCTTCGTAATGTAGGTGTCACAGAAATGTTTCATTCATAATGAATTCTCCTGAGTAATCTGATGGCTGGTAGAGAACTGAAATGATCGCTTCAGTTTATGGTTAGCAAGCCTCAACATCAGAGTGGTACCCTACAAAACCCAAAACTAAACAAAGACAAATGCAGATAAAAGTAGAGGTAAAAGGTAGAAAGAGGAAAAAGTAAACCTGGAAGGACATGGGGTCAGGGGTTATTGGGCCCCTATCCAGTCGTACATAACACTGCTGAGCTGATTAGTTTTTATCAACTTAACACAAGGGAGGTTCATCTGGGAAGAAGAAACCTCAGTTAAGGAAATTCCTTCAGAAGCTTGATTTGTAGGCACATCTGTTGACTGATTAATGATTGATGTGGGAGGGCCCAGAATATCGTGGGTGGTGCAGCCCTCAGGTAGGTGGTCCAGGGTTATACAAGAAAGCATCTTATTTAGGGTTTCTATTGGTGTCATAAAATACTTTGATCAAAATCAGCATGGGGATAAAATGGTTTGTTTTTATCTCACAGCTTCAGTCCATCATCCAGAGAAACCAGGACAGGACCTCATGGCAGGAACCTGGAGACAGGAACTGATAACTGATGCAGAGGCCACGGAGGAGTGCTACTTCTTGGCTTGCTCTTCATGGCAAGACTCTATCGGGACCATCTGCGTAACATTTTAAATTATAAATATGTGGTTTCTGGTCGTATGGGGCTGAACAATTAGCTATGCTTAATAAGAGGCCGGAACCACTGAAGTGAAATTCTCGCTCTACTAGGACAATAAGTATCGGTTGTCTGAGGCTGAAAAACTAGCTGCAATCAATACCAGATCAGAATCACCAAGGAGAAATCTTCCACAAAGAGTTCCCTCAGGGTCGGCACACAGGAGCTGTGGCTCAGAGAGGGTAAAGGTTGTATCTCAAGCTGAGAGTCACGCTTAGTAAATGTGTAAAAGTCTCCTACATGTCACTGATGTTGGAAGCATGACAGGTACAGGGTTAGGGGCCATGGAGAGCAGCTGAGGCTTGACACTCTGAGAGGCCAAGAGAGGCCATTGGTAAAGCTCAGCCTCTGTTGCAGTGGAAAGTTCAGGAATGAGGAAATAATGGAGAGTAGCAGAGGCTGGTCATCATGAGGAAGAATTGGAATCCTTAAGTACAGAGCAGGAGGCAGTGGTAAAAGCGAAGGCCCAGTTGTAGAAGAGGCCCCAGGATCTGAAAAGGGCATGGAGAAACACTGAGCCTTGGCATTACACGGCGGAACTGGAGTCCCGGAAGAGGCTACTGGTGAAGGTATAATCTCATTTGTAGTAAAAACACCAGGTTCTTGGATCCTGATGATCATGAGTGAGATCCAGCCATTGCACACTGGGTTTTCAACACTGTTGGATTTGGGTTTTGCTATACTTTCTTACCAACTGGTCTTTCTTAATGACAGCGGTCTGCGGGTTTGATCTCAATGTGTATCCAGGAAGGTGAAGGGGCTTTTGAACTGATTCACTACAAACTTTCAGAGAAAAGTACGTGGTTCTGGGATCTATCACTTTTTATTTAAAAATAAATACTAATCCGGAGTATGAAGAATTAGAGACACATTCTCTCGTAGTCCTGCTTTTTCAAAAATAGTTCTGATTTTCGTTTTCTTTAATTATATCAGATACTTTAAAATGAATTTTTAGATATTTCAATTTTATTTTCAAAAGTTCACTCCAATATAATGTGGTTAGTTTCTATCATTTGGATATCTCAGAAATTTGGCTGAAGTTGCGCTAGAGTGAGTCATTGACCGTCAAGATCTTTCCGGTTCCTGTCTCTGGAGTTATTCCCTAGTTTTCTTTCCTTTTCTCATACTTCAACCTCCATCAGACTCCAAGGGCTGGTACTTCTGTTCAATTAAGGTTCATCAGATAGTCTTCTCACTCCCCCTTGCTGTCTGTCATGTTGGGGACCATGTCTACTTATACTAAAACCTCAGCAAAGTCAATACATGGGCAAAACTACATGACACTTATTACATGGTACACAAGGGCTATCCCTCTTCACTTCATTGTGTTTAATGAAGAAAGGTGGGATCTGAGAATACCATGTTTGTGTTTTCTTTTCAAGAAAATTCAGTGAGATGATTGAGAATAATTTATTGCTGATTTTAAAAGGCTTTACAAGTAAATTTAATGGACATGAAATTAAATAAGTGAAGCAAAGCTGTACTCGGAAATGCATTTTCTCAGTGATCAAGCCACTTTTTGTTATTGTCTTCCTTCATGTTGAATCACCCAAAGATGTCCCCACATTCTATGATGTGTATTTATAGATAGCCCCTTCTGCCTAAACATGCCCAAAGCTTATACTCAAACTTGAGCATCAGGTGAAGAAAAGATAGTATCAGTAATGTCATGTGTGCCTGAACTGACTGGTTATGATGGATATTTAGTCGGTTATTGACCTCAGTTTATGTCAGGAATTAGGAAAACATTTCCCGTAAAATGCCCAATAGTAAATATTGGACTGACAGACTTTGCAGGCTACCTGTTCTGCATCAAAATGACTAAACTCTGCTATTGTAACTCCAAAGCAACCATAAACATTATGGAAATAAGTAAACATGTCTATCTGTTTCTGTAATACCGTATTCCTAAAATGGGCCAGGCTTCCTCTGCAGGCTGTATTGTGCTAACCTCTATTCCAATCTCATTTGAGATTTTTTTTAAGTGTAAATGAGATGTTTTTAATTCATTTTGCTCAAGCATATACTAAAAACAACACATTTGCGTGGGGTTTTGTTGCTCTTGTTTTGGGTCGTCCATTCAGTTGTCAATGATTTATATTTAGGAGCTGCTGAAACACGCCTTTCTGGTGTCACACAGCAGTGAGCTTGCAAGCTTTTGATATGAAGAGTCTGGAAAATGTTTATTTAACACAGTCATTTTGCCAAAGCTAAGTAGGTGTTTCTCAACCTCCCTCCCAAACACCAAAACTAAACACAGGCTTAACTCTCCATCATGTGCAGTGAAGATGCCTGGTTCTTTCAGTGCTTCATTAATGCTTCAGACCATTCCTTCAGTCCAAACATTTCTGAGTATAGCGTTAGACCAAGAGTATTCCATCCCTATTCCAGTATCTAGCCAAAACTTTTCTATAAAAGCTCTTCAAGTGTAGCCTCCCCACTCCCCCTTTCTCCTACACTTCCAGTTCTAGTCTTTGATAATTACCTAAAAAAAAGGTGTGTGTGTGTGAAACCACAGTGAGATTTAAAGTGAAACTTATTGTTAAAAAGATCTCTCCTGTGTTTCAGCTAGATAGTTCATTAAATAGAAACACAACTTTATAATTTTTATATGTCACGTGTAAATACATGTTTTTATTTATATGGAGATATGTAACTGTGTATACGTGTATTTTTGGACCACTAAATTAATCACTATAAATATCTAAGCTGTGACGGTTTAAATGGGCATTGACCCCTATATGCTCATATATTTGAATACTTGGTCCTTGAGTTGCTGGAAGTGTTTGGGAAGCATTATGAGGTATGGCCTTGTTGGAAAAGGCGTGCCGCTGGGAGCGAGCGATAGAGAATTGCCAGTGTCTCTCTCTTTGCCTCGTGGTTGTCTCAAGGTGTTCCCCCTCAGCTCCTATCCCACTGCTTCATGCCTGCCTGTCTACTGCTATGTCACCACCCCCATAATGGTCACGGAATCTAACCCTCTAAAACTGTAACCTCCAAATTAAAGGGTTTTTTTTTCTTTTTAACAAATTGCATTGGTCATGGTGCTTTATCACAGCAGTAGAAAAATAACTAAGGCGTTAGTGTAGCTGATTAAAGCTAGAAGGAGATTTATTTTCACAACGTAAGTTCCTACTTAATGATAAAAAATACTGTAAACTTGGGAACAAAAGAAGTCAAATTTATGAACAGAAACTTCATAGAGAAGTTATACCAAAAAGTATAGTTTTCTTTTAACATTTTCCAAGTATCTATTCAAAAGAAAAGGGGGGGGGCTATAAGCAATAAAATTATTCCCGAGAGTTCTCAGCACTGTTCTGCAGATTCCTCTTGTCTGGAGAATATGCTAGGAATGCCCTCTTCACAAGACCCAGGAAGCCAGCCTGCCTGGGCTTGCTCAGGCTTGCGAGCCTGCCTGGAGAGAATGTGCGAGCCCCAACATAGAAGCACTTCAGATCTGTTGACTTTACCCCCCCCCTTTTTTTTTTAACTCCCGGGTGTAGAAATACCACTGTCATACCTTGAGGAAAAAAAAAAAAAGTCAAAGTCAAAGTGAGTGTGGCTTATCGTCAGAGTCTGAACATACTGGAAGGCTCACTCCACCAATCACTCTTATCTACAAATACATACTTTTCTTTTTTTTTTTTTTAAGGAAACCCATAAATTCCAGTATAAAATACAAAGAAACTGAAATATAGAGAAAGATTTAAGGCCACTAAGTCACCCAGACTTACCGCTTTGAACGGTTTGTGAGATAAACGAACACGGTTAGGACTTTGCTGTGGTGCGTGGCTCTCTGAGATGTCTGGTGCCATCCTTGTCGCTGCAGCCATGACCAAGGAAATGACTCTTCGTGGGGCCATAACGACTGGGTAACAGCTCGCCACCGCACCGCTGTTCGCGGTCATGACCCTATCCGCGTCTCGAGACAAGACCACCGTCGTGTGGAAGGTCACCAGGGATACACCCACTACAGCACACCACAGCGAGCTCTGCGAGGCCACTCCCACTTTGTTGGTGACACTGTTACCTCCTCTGATGGTCAGCTTGAGGATGTGCTGAGTGTAGCAGTCTCCTCTGACAACCGGCGGGTCGTCTCTGGATCCCGAGACAAGACCATAAGGTTGTGGAATACTCTCGGTGTCTGTAAGTTCTCTGTCCAGGATGAGAGTCTCAGAATGGGTGTCTTGTGTCTGCTTCTTCCCGAACAGCTGCAGCCCTATCGCCGTCTCCTATGGATGGGACAAGCTGGTTAAGGTATGGAATTTGGCTAACGTTAAGCTGAAGACCAACCGTATTGGCCATTCTGGCTATCTGAGCACAGCGACGGTCTCTCCAGATGGATCCTTCTATGCTTCTGGAGGCAAGGATGGCCAGGCTACGCTGTGGGGTCTCAGTGAAGGCAAGCGCCTGTACACGCCTGATGTCGGGGACGTCATCAGTGCCTGTGCGTTAGCCCTAACTGCTGCTGGCTCTGGGCTGCCGCTGGCCCCAGAACCAAGATCTGGGACTTGGAGGGCAATATCGTTGTAGATGAACTGAGGCACGAAGTTATCAGCACCCGCAGCGGAGTAGAGTCATCCCAGAGTACCTCTCCGTCACGGTCTGCTGACCTGCCTCTGTTTGCTGGCTTTATGGACAGCCAGGTGTGAGGGTGGCAGGTGACTATTGGTACCCGCTAAAAGTTTATGATGGAGTCTCAGAAATAAAGCTGGCTTTCTGAAAAAAAAAAATACCATTAAGAAGGAGATAGCCCATGAAAGTTCTGTAAATTATTTGACAAACAGAAAGTAAATATGAACAAACAAATAAAAAGAAACAAACACGAGAGAGGAAAAGGACAAAAAAACAAAGAAATCACTGAAATGATTGGAATAGAAAGGAAAAATATGTATAGGAAAAAGGCAAGAAACAGCAAGAGAGACAAAAAGCATTAGGGAGAGAGACCCTATCCAGATCCAGCTCAGGGTTAGATACTAGAGAGAATTTATAAACGCTGTATTCAAACTTCTAGTGATGACTAGTGATGACATGATGGGGAGGAGCTTTGATCCTGAAACTTATTTTCCTTCATTAGGATATCTTAGTTGAAATCAAACCCCCAAAGCAAATTCCCTCAAGACCACAGCATAATAAATAGGTCTTTGAGGTCTTTTCTGCAAGCTGTTAAATGAATATCCTCCCTTCTGTTTTGTATTTCCTCCTAAAAGAGAATTAGAAAAAGGTGCTCCCGGCACACTAGCTGCAGTGCAACTAATGAGAGCAAGGGAATGGCCAGCTGCTGCATTGCCAGGTTGTGGTGATGTCACTGAAGTTCTTCTACAACCGTCTGCAAATGACACTGGGACGGAATTGTGGAACTCCTATGGCTGTCCCATCAGCACAACAAGAAATAAAACTCATAGAAAAAAGGTTCCTTAACTGAGGCCCCGGGAGATTCTTATGTTTAACAGCTGAACTCATTATTCAGGGAATGTCTTTTCATCTTCTGAGCATTGGTTGTAATTGGAGAAGAAGTTGCCTTTCTATGATGGCCCGGTGAGATCAGCCCCACTACACAGCCAGGACAATTTGCGCAGGTTTTCCAGTGTATACAGTTGTGCAGACAGGAGTCCTCAAGAGCCTAAGGGCCATGAAAGGAGTGAGATGAGGACAAAATGGAGAGTGGATTGTGATTGAGTCAGGCATTATGGCCAAGAAACATTAAGCATACAGGGGGAAATGTGAGTGGCTGTTTTCATTACAGCTGTAACTTTAGGATCCCTTCCGAAACTCTAGATTTGATCTCTGCTCTGAAATTAGGTCTGCACTTGGATCTCTAGACCGCCTTACTCTTAGTAAGCAAAACACCAAACACTAAGTCAAAGAGCTCTCTTCAGCACCTGGAGGAGGAGAGGGATTCGCAGGCTTAGAATAACTAAAGTCTGCTCTCACGTGCACATCCGGCTTTTAAGATTTTAAATTTATTTTATTTTTAATTAAGACATACTTATATCATTTCCTTCTATCTCATTCATCCACTCCTTTCTGTGCCCCCCTCCCTCTCAAATCCATGATCCATTTTTTAAGGTCATTGTTGTTATACACATATAATGAATATATATATACACATATACATATACACATACATATACATATACACATACATATACATATACACATACAACCTGTTTGGTCCATTTAGTGTCACTTGCATGTATATGCTTTGGCGATGCTCACTCAGTATTGAATAACCAGTTAAGGAAGTGGTTCCTGGGAAGGCTAATTTGCACACTCCCAGCAGTCTTCAGCTCCTTGCCTGCCGTTATTCATCTAGAGGTGGAACTCCAGGAGATTTTCCCTGTCAGCACTACAGTATCAGCTACTGTTGTCGTTGTTGCAACCTTGTTGAAGCAGCCAGACTGTTACAGTTTCATGCATGGGGTTTCCTAGTCACATCTAGAAAACGCAATCTTGCATCAGATGCCTCGGTCCCGTAGCATTTACCATCTGTTTCCTTTTCCCTCCTGTTCCCTAAGTCTTAGGCATAGGGTTGTGTTGTAGGTGTGTCATTTGAGATGGGCATGCCACAGGCAGTTTTTCTCTGCATTTGACCAGTTGTGGACCTCTGTAATGGTCTTTCTGCTGCAAAAAGAGATTTTTTTTTTTTATACAGGGTGAGAGCTATACTTATTTGTGAGCATAAAGATGTTTTTAGAATACCATTAAGAATTGTATCAGTTTAGGAAAGTGGTAGCAGTAGGTTCTCTTCTAAGATCCATGCCTTAATTAAGGTTACTAATGCTGTGTAAAAACACCATGGCCCAAAGCAAGTTGGGAAGAAAAGGGTTTATTTGGCTTACACTTCCATATTGTTAGTTTTTTTTGCTTTGTTTTGTTTTGTTTGTTGGATTTTTTTGAGGCATTTTCTCAACTGAGGTTCCCTCCTTTCAGATAATTCTAGTTAGTCTCAAGTTGACATAAAACTAACCAGGACAATCCTTGACCTCATTGGCCAAAGATAGTTGGCTAGATTTACAGTACCAGGCACAATTTCTCTCCTGTTCAGTGGGCCTGAAGTCCAATTAGACAATTATTGGTTTCCTCTAAGCTAGAAGTAGCACTGTTACGTCTTCAGGACTTGTAATTGTGTTTCTTCATAGGTATCCCAGCTGAACTGGACCATTGAATGTTTTCTTCTCTCCACAGCTTGCATAGCACTTTGCAATACTATATAAACTAGTCCTCAACGAGGAGGCTCTAGGTCAAAATCCTATTGGAATCCTCAAAGTCCTGTGTGCAAAAAGTGCATGGTGTCTTAAGAAATCTCCAAATTAGCCTTCCAGATTGCCTGTTCTGAAGCTACTTCTCTAGTTGGTATGCCACAAATTATGCCAAGTGATGCTAGGATTTCCAACTAGACTGGTGGAGAGAGACTTTAGACAATAAAGGTGCAGAGTTACCTTTGAGTTAGGGTCATTATTTTGTCCTATTTTTTATGTAGTTATAACAAAGTGTCTAATGATAGGAAATATAGATCACTGAGGTTTATTTGAATTATGATTCTTGCGACTTTAAAGTTCAGAACACTTAGCAACAACATCTGGCTGTGCCAAAACTTTGAAAAGAAGCAGAAAAGGAATGAACCTGCCTTGCACAGAAAGGGCACATGTGCATACAGCGAGCTAGCTACTGGAGAGGGAAAAGTCTCAGCTTTTGATAACAAAGCATTCTCTTAGGAACTAGTTCTGTCCCTATGACCTGATCCAGTTCCAAGAGATAGCACTAACTCACTCATGAAGGTACAGCCCCGTGACTAATTGCTGTTCACCAGCCTTCAGCCTTCCACTTCTTCACCACCACCACAGCACAGCGCAGGAGGCTTCTAGCACATTACTCTTTAACAGACAATCCACAGCCAAAGTACAGCATGCACTACTGGACAGGTTTCTTCCCCTTTCGGCCTTTCTATTTTTTTTTTTTTTTTTCTGGGCACTCGTTTTTTATGTTTTGATATCCACAGTGCTTTAGCTTGTAAGAGTTCTTAAATATAGAAAGAAATAAAAGGATTGAGTCCATTAATGGTAAATAAATTAATTCTGTATCCAACAGGAAAAAATATTTTATTTACTCTAGCCTTGATGTCTCAGATCTTGCTCAGTCAGTCCTCTCTAATCTACCTACTCCCATTTCCTCCGGTTCCTATGGAAAAAAAATCATTTTTTAATTTCTGGAAGAAAGTCATTTCATTAGATTATTAATGCTTACCATCTTAATATCCTATGTTCTCTCAGACAATATTTGCATTTTGGAAGGTATTTCAGTGCCTTAATCAGAATACTGAGCAATATGTTAATTTTAACAATCCTGTCAAAACTTTGGGAGATATTGAATCTTAGTGGAAGCCACCCACACTGACTGCTATTCTAATTTATAGTTCCTTTAAAAATTAGGAAATTTTTAACTTGTGCTGGAAAAAAAGATTTAATATTTAAATTTTAGATATGACTGATAGGAGCAAAAGATAAAAGGCTCTGGTCTGGACCCCGGTGTTCACAACTGAGTTAGCTTGGCAGATTTTTAACTTTTGACAGTTTTTTAAAAATAATTATTTTTATGAGTCTTTGCTATAGGGAACTCTATTAGGATTTGACATACATTATTTGTTTGACTCACTGGGCTTTGAAAAGCTTTAATGAGAAACAGGGTGTAGCTGAAATGCTTACTAAGAAATGATGGAAGTATTTAGTTACTTGTGTTATTTAACTTTCTCGTGGGTGTGACCAGATTACTTGACAAAGAGGAACTTAAGGGTGGAAGGGTCGCTCCCGGCTCATGGTTTTAGAAGGGATAACATTCATCATGGCAGGAGGAGATGGTGACATGAGCATGACAGTCAAGAGACAGAGAGGTGACAAGAACTGAAGCTAAAATGGAAGCACCAGAGTCTCCTCCAGTGAGTGACCTCTTTTAGCACGTCCCACCTCCATGGCCACCCAAAACAGCCGGAGTCAGACTTGAGCCTATGCAGGGACTCCACAGCTGAATAACAGCAGTCACCATAATGCAACGAAAGCTATCCTTTGTTGATTAGAGAGGTGACACACAGTGCGGCTGAGGACAGACCCTAGGGGGAGCTGAGCTCTTTGAGAGTAGGCTCACTTTATTTTCACCTGGAAAGCATGTCTTTTCCCACAACTGGTTGGTTCATCTTATTTACAGAATCTTGAGCCTTTTAAAAAGGCAACATGATTTTACTTCATTTCTTAGCATAAAGGAAGATCACAAACGGTAACCCTAATGTCCTATTTTTGTGTAGTTATAACAAAGTGTCTAATGATGGGAAATATAGATCACTTAACCACCAAAAAAATGCATGTGTCCTCCAGTCTGAGACTTCAACCTCTGTAGTATATTATGTTAATAAAGAAAACAGAGTCTATTTTACCACAATTAAAACACAGGAAGCTATTTGCTTTCCAAAGGTGACCATATTTTCCTAAACAAATGCAGATTATTGCTTATTTAATTTATGACTTGGAGTAACTTACTACCTGAATGTAAGAATGGAAGAATCTGGCATTTTCATGTTAACATATACAGTAATTTTGGTTAGAATTGGACATTCTTCTAATCTAATCATCTTTCATTTTTATATCAACAATATTGATTTGATTCTATGTATTTAATTTAAAAAGTCCCGTTTCCTAACTTCCCACTAAATTATCTGTTAAAGGTCCAGAAAAAAAAAAAAAACATAAACAGTCACATACAACAACAGAGAAAGCCAGAATGTGTGAACACTCACTGCCAGAATTGGAAAGAAATTTCACTAATTACAAGGCTGGCATGAGCGGCCTGAAGTAAGGAAAAATGTGTCAAGAGACTGTTCAAGTCAGGACGCTATGGCATCATTATAAGAACATAAATGTGCTTTACCATTTGCAACCCAAGGGTATAGAAAAAGGAGAACCAGCTCCAGTGGAGACTTTTAAGGAACCACAAAGTTTGTGCAGAAGTGTGGATGGAATTGGAAATCATCATGTTAAGCAAAGTAAGTCAGACTCAGAAAGACAAATATACATTTTCTGTATTTGCAGAAATTAAGTTGAAAAAAAAAGTGGAAGGGTGTTTTTTGGAGAAAAGGAAAGAAATCAATAAATAGAATCTGATCAAAGTACATTATATATTTTTATTTACTAGCATAAAATCTGTCATTTGTGCAAATAAACTAATTTTATATTTGTAGGACTAACAGTGATATACACATTTATGAAATACTTATTATTTTTACTTTAATCACCATTAATATGAAATGTAGCATTAAAATATCCTAAGAATTCTTGTTCAAGAAAACCATGATCAATTCTTTTTTTAATTTTTGCTTAAAGCTGTACAAGGTACTAAGAATTTTGAAGCCAAGACTTGAAAGAATAAAGAAATCAAATGATTTCCAATTTCAAAGTTGAAACAAGTGGTTGAAATCCAAAGAGGCTGAGTAGGACTTTTGAATAATCACTAAAGTATTAAGACAAAATTCAGAGTTTAGGTTTGTGTTAACATTTATTTCAAATGTCACTTTACCCCAACTTAAAACTACCTAAGTATGGAACCACAAAGGAGGTGCTATTGTGGCTTCTTTAATTGATGGGAGATGACCAACTCCATATGTAACTATAAATTTATAAATATGTAGATATAGATACAGATATATGACTTTTCCTTCCCTAAAAGCCATCAACTATTCATAATTCTTCACCTATAATGGGAACTTGTGAGCCTATTCTCCCTCGTTGTTAGAATATTGAGTTACTTGCTCTCATGTGGGGTTTTTTGCAGGCAACCACAGTTCCTGTTCATGAGTACAGTGATCCTGACATGTCCAGAAGACATTGCTTTCCTCTAAGCTTTCCTAAACTCTGGGTCTTATAATCTTTATACCCTCCCCCTTCCAAGACAGAGGGCAGAAAGGGGTGTGTGTGGTTTCAATGTCTCATATGTGGCTGAGCAAGCTTTTGAGAGTCTCTACGACTAGCTATAAGTGTCTCCGTTAACCGTAGCCCACCACACAAAGAACTTCATTGATGAGGTCTGAAAGCTAGACTGTGGATAGATAGATAACAGACTAGAGTGAAAAATAGACTTGAAACCAATTCTTATTAGAAGAGATAAAGAAAGTTAATTTATACCCAACAACAATCAATCCATCAAAAAGAAATTTCAATTCTAAATAACCACATACCAAGTAAGATAATTGCCTTAATTACCTTGGGCAGGGCAGCTATTTCTACCTATGCTATCTCAATAACCTCATCATCCATCTCCCAGCCCCCATCCAATGCCAACCTCTTTAACCATCCTTATTTAGGCTACTTTCCATCCATACTACCAAGATACTTGCTTATATTTTTCATCTTGGTATTTTCTCCATCCATGCTATTCTTGGAGTCCTTCTTCCCAGCCTATGTGGTTTGTTCATGCTAACCCACTGTGGCATCCTCCTTCTTCCTCTCTTCTCATCTGTTTTCTTTCCCTTGATTCTCTTGAACCAAAGGCTGGGAACCTTGGCTATGCCTAACTCATTCTGCCCTGCCCAGGTATAGACTGTTTAATCAACCAATCAGGTATAATGTCCTAGACAGGTTTGCACAACAAAGATAAGAGTATCCCGGAAGTACTGGATCCTGAGGGCCAGCAACCAGCCTCCAAGTACAAGTATCAGACCAACCCCCAACAATTCCCCTTTTCTGTCTAAATAAAAAGGCCAATTTTTTTACAGTAAGAATAATTATGAAAAAATTATAAAAACAAATAGGTAAGACTACTATACATAATGTCTAATGTAAATATATTTGGCAACCTTGAAGAAAATATCCTATCTATGAGGGTCTAAGGTTTTGTACCTAAATTATTTTTATAGTTCATATCTATCAACCTAAAAACATCTATCTAGACTCAAAACATCTTTTTAATTCCTAAGCAACTAAGCTAGTTGCAAAACTATGACTATCTGATTTTCAGCCTTATCAGAGACTTCAGAAGGAATAAAATTGTTACCTGAGTAAATAGGAGGTGCATGTTAGCAGCCTCCAAGAAATAGAAAATGACAAAGACAGTTTGCTCTTTGGACAGACACACAAAACTCCCTATGACACTGGAGCATCATCTCCAACCTTCTGGCCCAGTATCTCTGACAGACATATATGTGAAGCCCAACCTATTTAGGACTTGCTTACCTGGTCTTGGCAGAGTTTGGCAGTTGACTTGGCCTGTTTTAAGCTTGTTCATTTTAGGCAGAATTTTGTCTGTCATAGAAGCAAGGACATTTTCCTTGCTCAGATAGCTAGCTTGCCACATTTGAAGCCATCTCCATATGGAGGTTCTTTGATGTCCATTACCTACCTTTGAGGTAGGTTGGGATGCTGCCAGGAGATAACATGTCTTATTATCAAAGAATCCTTAAAAATGATTAAAAAAACATTTTAAATGCCATATTCTGTAGGTCTCTGAGGCTTTTGAAGACTTGTCTATATTTATGTTTATATAATCTATTTACCTATAGAATCATACCTATCTGTTATACCTAAGATGTATATTCTTATAATAAATTAGACTACTATCTGACATGATCATGAGTTGATTAACTAACAATTAACTTGAATTACCTAATATTGTAAACAGTTTGTAATAGCAGTTTTTAAAAACATTGGAAGTAAATTTTAAATTTGTATCAACATACCAAAATTTATACCAATGTATCAAAAATACTCATTTTTGCATCAATATATAAAATTCTATACCAATGAGTTAAAAATAACCTTATTTGAGAATAACAAAGACTGAAGTTGAGGAGTAGATTCAATAATCTACCTTTTGTCTTATTATTTCTATTAAGATATTCCTATATTCCTGTTTTTTCTTTTCAACCCTATTCTCCTTATCTAAGAAAGATAGAGAAAAGATTAGGATGAGGGGGGGGAGTCTAACCTGTATGATCCTGGGGTCCAGTCTAACAGGTCTCCTCAGGAAGGTGGGTAGGGCTTTGGGCTAGAGGCTGGAGCTGTGTGTCCCTGGAGTCCCAGCATACTTCCTCAGGAAGGTGGGTAGAGCGGTGGGTAGGAGGTTGGATGATTCAGGGACCTGGGAGCCCTCATCAAGAAGGCAGGTAGAATCTTGGGCTAAAGGTTAGAACTGTGTATCCCTAGAGCCCCTTAATCCTTCCTTGGGAAGGCCTATTATTTATGTTCTTGTGATGAAGATGAGTTTCTTACTTATTTTGAATAGCAATCTCTTACAACGTAGCCTTAAATATTTATCTTACTCTGTGGGTTATTTCTTCATTTTCTTTCCTTTGCTGTCTAAAATATTGGTATGTTGTTCATTTAAAAAAAAGCAGATGAAGAAGTGTAGCACTAAAAAGAAAATCTGGATGGTTAAAAAAGTAAAGGTAAAAAAGAAGAAACATAAAAACACAGAGTATTCATAAAACAAATTATATATAAACAGTTACTCAATTCCAGATAAACTGTTAGTAATTATACAGGATATAAATAGATGAGACCAAAACTATTTAAAAGAAATATTTCATATAGGTAAAACTGAATTAAAACTGAAGCTTGGTAACTGTTCCTTCTCATCACTTGTGAGGAACATTGTATGAATTTCTCATCTTCCTTCAAGGGGGAATGCTTTAATTCAGAGGAATGGCTATGTCTATTTGTTTTTGTCTTATTAATATAAGTTTTATAAAAAGGACCACAACTAAGAACTTAGATTGATAGAAGGAAAAGATTTAGCTATACATATTTCTTTAGCATAGTCATTTTTGTTCTATGTCAGTTTGGGAGATCTCACAAAATGTTGTCCTTTTACCTTCTGCATATTTTCTATTAAAGGAAGAGAAACCATCATTTTCCAACTTTTAGTATGTCCATACCAAAACTGGTAGTCTTAGTAGATGCGCTTTAAGTGAAAAAGGTAAAGGTAATATATGGTATACAAATACAAGCTATAAAAACTGGTATGGGTTATTTGAATATTATATAACATTGGATTTTTAAAGCAAAAGAATGACTAGAAAATTGAGTGATGGCCAATTCAGGATAAAGTTATTTCTATCTTAAATTTATATGCCTATAGTGACACAGAGTTGTCAAAAGACAAAATTACAATAATTTAAAGTTCTTAACTGAGTCTATTTGTCATTCTAGAATTACTCAATGCTTCATTCTATAAAACAGAATAAGTGTTCTGATGAAAAGATACTGGTCTTATGAAGAGAAGGACTCTATGAAACAGAAGAAATTCA
Source organism: Psammomys obesus (assembly GCF_907164565.1). Classification (NCBI taxonomy): domain Eukaryota; kingdom Metazoa; phylum Chordata; class Mammalia; order Rodentia; family Muridae; genus Psammomys; species Psammomys obesus. Next base: position 4,673,382 of record NW_026587556.1, read on the forward strand.
TTAATAGTACATTAGTTGTTCCAAAGTTATTTTCCTTGTAAGGCAAGACAGAGAAACAAAGCAGCAGAAAGTAACATTGATTCACATCAATTCTTTTTTTTTTAATATAGAAATATCAGTTAAAGTAAAACTTTATTATCATCCTGCCTGAAAGTGACCTGCTTAGGAAACATGGCTGTTCCCTCTCTCCCAACTCCTTGGAAGGTCAACTTACATTAGCCTATCTAGTTCAGGTTGGCAGCATTGAAGTTGAATATGACTGAAACCTCGCTCCCCGCCATTACTTTGTCTTCTTGGGAGCTGGTTCAGGAGTTTAATCAGACTATGTCCTCTTGTAATTTTTATTTGAGCCATTCAAAAATATATGAAGCAAAAGTTGAAGATAATAAGAGTAGAAATAGGCAAGTCCACAATCTATATGGGGATATTTGCATAGTTCTATCTTGAAAAGTTTAAGAAAAATGTGCCAGTAAAGATTTTTTAAAAAATTAAACAACCCAAGTCACAGGCTCATCTTTAGGTGAATACAACACTCCATTAAGAGCTTCACAATATCTATTCTTTTAATGTGTTTAATGAGACTTGAATGCATAAAGCTTGTCTAGAAAAACTGCAAATGAGTGGGAATTTGCAGTGACAGTCCTAGAAAGCAGATACCAAAATATACGAAGCAGTTAGGCAACAGACAAAAGAGCCTGGGACAAGAGTTAGTGTCTGCAGGGTGTCCACAGTATCTAGTCTATTCATTTTCTGTTGCAGTGACGGATTATATGGAACTGGGTAATTTCAAAGGAAAAGAGGCTGATTGGAGCTCATAATTCTCAAGGGTTGGATGACCACAAGCGTAGCACCAGCACCTGGTCAGCCTCCAGAGAGGACTCTTACTGCTTCCACTTGTGGAAAACAAAAGACAAAAACGAACAAACCAACCACAGTGACAGAGGCAAAGCACAACGAATAGACTCATTTTTTAAATAATCTTCTCTCATAACTTCTCCATTCGCCTGAGAATAAGAACTCACTCACCCAGCTCCTCAGCAGTTAACCCAGTCCCTTCAATATTCCAAAGTTCATGTTAGCAATCTAACCACTCCTTACCACCTCCACCTCTGCTTCTCAGCCTACTCGGGCACCACACTGCTCTACATTGCACTGGAAATCCCATGTAAGCATGAGTTTAAAGGGAAAAAAGTGTTCACATCATTGCAACATTTCAGAATCTTTTAGTATCTACTACCTCTAAACTAACCTGAAAATGCAATATAGTTATTATTTTTTGAAATATTACATTGTCACATATATTTACAACCCTTGCTTGATTTTAATATATAATGTATAACCTCTCGCATCTTGCAACCCCGAAGAAAACTGACTCGCCTTCTCACAACAGTTATAACTTAGAACTACTCCTCACCTAGGGGTGGAATATTCTAAGGCCTCCCTTCTCTGAGACTTTGCCTAGTTTAATGTTATACACATCTTGTGCATGCTGTCATAACTGCTGTGAGTTTATATATTCTAAAAAACAGTTTTATTGTAGTTATCCACTGCCTAAGCCCACTTCTATGATGATCCCTGAACCTCTAGAGGAAGGATACAATACAAATCTCCCATTATGGGCTGATCACTCTGTAGTCTCTTACTTTCTACATATTGACCAATTGTAGGTCTCTATGTTAATTACCAATTCACAGCAAATAGAAGCTTCTATGATTGGGATTGAAAGATATACTAATATGAGTATAACTATACATCACTAGGAGTTGTTTTAATACTTCTAATATTTGCTTAATAACAGTAGGAAGTTCTTCCTTAGGGCCTTGACCTGTATAGCTTAGTTCTTGGTCCAGTTAACAGAGCCAAGTATGGGTTCCATCTCATGGAATGAGCCTGAAATCCAATTAAAAAAAAAAGGAGTTGGTTGCTCCCATAACATTCATGTCACTACTGCAGCAACAGAGCTGTCTTATCAGGACAGTGCCATAGACCACAGAGCTTACAGCAGAGTGAAAGTGATGGTTACTTTTCTCCTCTAGCAGTATCTACAGCACCTGCTAGCACATTTAAAGCCAAGCAGTTAAGAATGAAGCTTCCATGTCAGTACCAGTTGGTATGAGAGATGTGAGGGCAATGTAAAGAGGGGAGTGTGGGGAGAGGTAACTACCACTGAAAAACTTTTTAAAAATCACATGAAAACTTGTTACTGTAAAAGATTCATAAAATACATGTTTATATAATCAAATATAGTTGTTTCCCCTCCTGATATTATAGGTTATCAAACAGAAAGTTCAGGACATCTAATGGGGTACCTTTTTCGGTTTTAGTGTCTGGTGAAGCCCCACAGACCTCCAAGCATTACAGACTCTTACCATTGCTCTTGATTAACCTCCAGAACTTGACTGTAGAGCTCTATTGCTGGAGACACCAAAATTTTGAGTCATAGAACATGAAGCAATCCTTAGTTCTAATAATTAAAAAAAAAACCTGAGAACTACACATACATCCATAAAAAATGAATAAATGTATTATGGTACATGCACAGAAAAGAACAACATTCGTAAACAGAAGTAAGTGAACCATTGCCACACACTCATGCCCAAATGAGTAATAAACTTACCCATCATGCATAATGTTAACTGATATGTTAAACAATGACATGTTACTTTTAATAGTTAACCACATTATAAACATCCACAAACCTGCATTGGGGTGGGGAGGAACCTCACAGTGAAGCCTGATACTGTGAACATAAGATACACAGCAACACTTGTATGGCAATTCTGCAAGAAATGTCATAACCTAAATATAATTGCAAGGAAATAGGAAATAAACCAATTTTGAGGTATAGCCTACAGAGACAAAAAAACTGCTTTATTAAAAAAAAAAAACCCTAAAAATTAAAAAAAAAAAAACCTAAATGCAAAGGTTTGATTTGATCAGTATTTGTTGACAGATTTATGCAAAAGTGGAGACAGGAAGACACAGAATCACAATTTGCTATGAATATGAAACAAAAAGCTGCAGTAAGTGGTGTTTACATGTCAGTGGCAACCAGCAGCTGTTTAACTGGACTCCAGGCCCATCAAACAGGATGGAATCCAAGCCTGATACTGGAAAGGTAGTCAGCTTACCAGGGCTAGTGAGGTCATAAGTCTTAGAACAGAATCTATTCACCACCACTTTGCTAGACCAGCACAATTTCTCACTACATCCCAGATCTTACCATTATATTCACAGATAAGTATAGCTACCATCCCTAATCAAAGAAGCCTCTCTTTAAAACAAATAGAGATGATCACAGAAAGACACAACAGGATAAAATGCAAAATACAACACATCCTGGGGATCCCAGCCCCAACATATAGATATACCCATCACAGCTGATCCATCTATGACTCAGGGAATATTGCTGAAGAGTGGATGGAAAGATTGTAAGCATGTACTCCATTGTGTGGCCTTGCTACCATCTGCACGAGTCGCTCTGAGTTATGCCCTTATGTGCAATAGAAAACCTGGACATGAATACAGGGCTAGGACCCAGGTCTCAATGTGGTGTACTTTACAGCTCTTATCAGAACTATGTAACATTGCCAACTTTCTTAAAAGAGTAGCTGAGAAATATTGGGCAGCAGTCATAATTACTGAGAGCTATAATTGGTCAATAGGCCAAGAATGGCTGTTTTCAGCCCTAAACGGAAACTCCGTATTAACCCTCCCCACAAGGCTCAGTGAACATTAAGAAGAGGGGAATTAAAAAATGTAATGACAAGTATGGGGAGGATGAGGATAGGTGTTATGAAATTCTGTCTGCTGGACACACTGTGGCTGTTATACTCAGAGCTGTTGTGATTACCTGTGTGAGAACCATGAAGGTTCATTCAGCATTCCTGCATGATAAGGATAGGTGTTTGTGTGGCCTCTTCTCCAAACCCATTTTCACAACTGATGGGTGTGTGGGAGAATGAATAATTTTTCTGTGAAATGTGGCCACCAGTAGGGCAACCAGACTCTGGTGGATGATACAGTGGATGGTGCCACACCTACACACTTCCAGGTGACACTAATTGGATTCAGTGGGATATATATATATATATATATATATATATATATATATATATATATATAT